>NC_143040.1:68016749-68174249 GCF_057628025.1 Oncorhynchus mykiss
TTTCATGTTATCACATGTTTCTTTACATGTTGCCCCATAACTTCACATGTAATCGCATGAAAACATGTGCTTTTTGGAACACTTCACATGCGATCATTTCAAATTCATGTGGTTTTTCCATCTGGCGTTCACCTTCAGAGAGAAAAGCATGCTGCCCCAAAAAGGGACAGCTAAACCAAGACGAGATTGTTTCAAAGAACATGTTTGGGGCATTTGCTTCATCACCTTCTGATATATGCTTCTATATTTGTACAGTTTGATTGATTAAATCCCATTCGGAGCTGTCATTCTCTCTCAGTCTGGTCTCTTGTGATCTCACTCATGATGACACAATGAACGCGAGAAAATGACTTGGCGAAATATATGAAGATGACAAGAGTTCAGAACGAGATTGGGGGTTTGCAGTGTCATAGATGGAGTGTCTATCCACTGACATCACAGAGATAAACACCAGTAAATTACTCCAGAAATTACTCAAGAGTCTCAGAAGACATTCAGGAAAAGGACATGGTTACCATGTTATCACAAAGTAACATACTTGTACAGTGAGAAATCATATTTCTCCTCTCAAAGAAAATCTATGTGGAGATACCACTGTTGTTATATTAATTTTAAAAAGCATTTCACCACCCACTGTTCATGCATTGTTAACCATATTATTTACAGTAGAACAGTGTTTCCAAAATCTCCACTCTGGGACCCCAAGACATTCCACTCCCTAGTTTGGTGATGGTTCAAGATTGACATACTCGGTTTACAACGGATGTCCTAAAATGTATACCGTAGTCAAGCGTGATAAAAAGCACATCCTTAGGGCGCAGGACCAACAAAAACACACATAATCTCACAAAAAAAAGGTCCAGACAAGAAATCTTAAACAGAAATCTATACCTATATTCAGATTTGTTTAAATTCGCAATTAAAACAATGTTCAGATCCTGCAAAGATGACCTGAGGAAGAGTCTTAAAGGATCTAAATGTTGTTTGTTAGTGAATAAAGGGATGTGGCAGACATTATGAGGGTTTTTAAAGGATACGGGGATATTATGAGGGTTTTTAAAGGATACGGGGAGGACATTATGAGGGTTTTTAAAGGATAGGGGAGGACATTATGAGGGTTTTTAAAGGATACAGGGAGGACATTATGAGGGTTTTTAAAGGTACGGGGAGGACATTATGAGGGTTTTTAAAGGTACGGGGAGGACATTATGAGGGTTTTTAAAGGATACAGGGAGGACATTATGAGGGTTTTTAAAGGATACGGGGAGGACATTATGAGGATTTTTAAAGGTACGGGGAGGACATTATGAGGGTTTTTAAAGGTACGGGGAGGACATTATGAGGGTTTTTAAAGGATACAGGGAGGACATTATGAGGGTTTTTAAAGGATACAGGGAGGACATTATGAGGGTTTTTAAAGGATACAGGGAGGACATTATGAGGGTTTTTAAAGGATACAGGGGGGACATTATGAGGGTTTTTAAAGGATACAGGGAGGACATTATGAGGGTTTTTAAAGGATGCAGGGAGGACATTATGAGGGTTTTTAAAGGATACGGGGAGGACATTATGAGGGTTTTTAAAGGATACAGGGAGGACATTATGAGGGTTTTTAAAGGATACAGGGAGGACATTATGAGGGTTTTTAAAGGATACAGGGGGGACATTATGAGGGTTTTTAAAGGATACAGGGAGGACATTATGAGGGTTTTTAAAGGATACAGGGAGGACATTATGAGGGTTTTTAAAGGATACGGGGAGGACATTATGAGGATTTTTAAAGGTACGGGGAGGACATTATGAGGGTTTTTAAAGGTACGGGGAGGACATTATGAGGGTTTTTAAAGGATACAGGGAGGACATTATGAGGGTTTTTAAAGGATACAGGGAGGACATTATGAGGGTTTTTAAAGGATACGGGGAGGACATTATGAGGATTTTTAAAGGTACGGGGAGGACATTATGAGGGTTTTTAAAGGTACGGGGAGGACATTATGAGGGTTTTTAAAGGATACAGGGAGGACATTATGAGGGTTTTTAAAGGATACAGGGAGGACATTATGAGGGTTTTTAAAGGATACAGGGAGGACATTATGAGGGTTTTTAAAGGATACAGGGGGGACATTATGAGGGTTTTTAAAGGATACAGGGAGGACATTATGAGGGTTTTTAAAGGATGCAGGGAGGACATTATGAGGGTTTTTAAAGGATACGGGGAGGACATTATGAGGGTTTTTAAAGGATACAGGGAGGACATTATGAGGGTTTTTAAAGGATACAGGGAGGACATTATGAGGGTTTTTAAAGGATACAGGGGGGACATTATGAGGGTTTTTAAAGGATACAGGGAGGACATTATGAGGGTTTTTAAAGGATACAGGGAGGACATTATGAGGGTTTTTAAAGGATACAGGGAGGACATTATGAGGGTTTTTAAAGGATACAGGGGGGACATTATGAGGGTTTTTAAAGGATACAGGGAGGACATTATGAGGGTTTTTAAAGGATACAGGGAGGACATTATGAGGGTTTTTAAAGGATACAGGGAGGACATTATGAGGGTTTTTAAAGGTACGGGGAGGACATTATAAGGGTTTTTAAAGGATACAGGGAGGACATTATGAGGGTTTTTAAAGGATACAGGGAGGACATTATGAGGGTTTTTAAAGGATACGGGGAGGACATTATGAGGGTTTTTAAAGGATACAGGGAGGACATTATGAGGGTTTTTAAAGGTACAGGGAGGACATTATGAGGGTTTTTAAAGGATACAGGGAGGACATTATGAGGCTTTTTAAAGGATACAGGGAGGACATTATGAGGGTTTTTAAAGGATACAGGGAGGACATTATGAGGGTTTTTAAAGGATACAGGGAGGACATTATGAGGGTTTTTAAAGGTACGGGGAGGACATTATGTGGGTTTTTAAAGGATACAGGGAGGACATTATGAGGGTTTTTAAAGGATACAGGGAGGACATTATGAGGGTTTTTAAAGGATACGGGGAGGACATTATGAGGGTTTTTAAAGGATACAGGGAGGACATTATGAGGATTTTTAAAGGTACGGGAAGGACATTATGAGGGTTTTTAAAGGTACGGGAGGAGCTTATGAGGGTTTTTGAAGGCTATGTGGAGCAGTTTATGAGGATTTTTAAAGATACATGGAGGAGATTATGAGGGTTATTAAAGGTAAGTGAGGGAGATTATGAGTGTGCGGGCTATACTTCTTCCATACTAAAATGGACAGTTGACCAGTGTAATGGTGATCTATGTCCTATGGACCAACATCCTACTGTATTGGTGAGATCTATGACCTATGGACCAACATCCTACTGTATTGGTGAGATCTATGTTCTATGGACCAACATTCGACTGTATTGGTGAGATCTATGACCTATGGACCAACATCCTACTGTATTGGTGAGATCTATGACCTATGGACCAACATCCTACTGTATTGGTGAGATCTATGACCTATGGACCAACATCCTACTGTATTAATGAGATCTATGTCTTATCGACCAACATCCCACTGTATTGGTGAGATCTATGCCTTATCGACCAACATCCCACTGTATTTGTGAGATCTATGTCCTATGAACCAATATCCTGTTGTATTTGTAAGATCTATGTTCTATCAAACAACATCCTACTCTATTGGTGAGATCTACAGTTGAAGTTGGATGTTTACATACACTTAGGTTGGAGTCATTAAAACTCATTGTTCAACCACTCAGTTGTGCACTGGGGCCTCCCACTCCTCTTTCTATTCTGGTTAGAGACCGTTTGCGCTGTTCTGTGAAGGGAGAAGTACACAGCGTTGTACGAGATCTTCAGTTTCTTGGAAGTTTCTCGAATGGAATAGCCTTAATTTCTCTGAAAAAGAATAGACTGACGAGTTTCAAAAGAAAGTCCTTTGTTTCTGGCCATTTTGAGCCTGTAATTGAACCCACAAATGCTGATGCTCCATATACTCAACTAGTTTAAAGAACGGCAGTTGTATTGCTTCTTTAATCAGAACAACAGTTTTCAGCTGTGCTAACATAATTGCAAAAGTGTTTTCTAATGATCAATTAGCCTTTAAAAATTATAACCTTGGATTCGTTAACACAACGTGCCATTGGAACACAGGAGTGACGGTTGCTGATAACGGGCCTCTGTACACCTATGTACAGTATTTTTTTTTAAATATACCATTAAAAATCAGCCATTGTGACGGCTGTCGTTGGTGGAAGAAGGTGAGGACCAAGGTGCAGCGTGGTAAGTGCTCATGATTTTTAATAATAATCAAAACTGAAAACTGAATAACAAAACAACAAAGAAACAACCGAAACAGTTCTGTCTGGTGCAAACACACAAAGACTGAAAACAAAGGAACTAAAGTTAGAATGTGACAGTACCCCCCCCCCCCCCCCCCCCCCCAAAGGTGCGGACTCCGGCCGCAAAACCTGAACCTATAGGGGAGGGTCTGTCTGCAGTGGCGGCTCTGGCGCGGGACGTGGACCCCACTCCACCATAGTCTTCTCCGCCTCCTTAACCGCCTCCGTGGCCTCTTAAGAGCGGCGACCCTCACCGCCGACATCGGACTGGGGACCCTAGCCACGGGTCCCGAATGGACGGGAGATTTTGGCAGCGCCGGAGTGAAGGATGACTCCGGCAGCGCTGGACAGGCGGGAGACTCCGGCAGTGCTGGACAGGCGGGAGACTCCTGGTGCGGGGGGCTGCCACCGGAGTGCTGGTGCGTGGAGGTGGCACCGGATAGACCGGACCGTGAAGGTGCACTGGAGCTCTTGAGCACCGAGCCTGCCCAACTTTACCTGGTTGAATGCTCCCCGTAGCCAGGCCAGTGCGGCGAGGTGGAATAGCCCGCACTGGGCTGTGCTGGCGAACCGGGGACACCATCCGTTAGGCTGGTGCCATGTACACCGGCCCGAGGAGACGCACTGGAGACCAGATGCGCTGAGCCAGCTTCATGGCACCTGGCTCGATGCCCACTCTAGCCCGGCCGATACGAGGCGCTGCAATGTACCGCACCGGGCTATGCACACGCACCGGGGACACAGTGCGCCTCACGGCATAACACGGTGCCTGCCCGGTCCCCCTGAGTTGGCTCAGAGTGGGCATCGTGTGGTCTCCTACCTGACTTAGCCACACTCCCCGTGTGCCTCCCCCAATACATTGTTGGGGCTGCCTCTCGGGCTTCCAGCCGCGCTGCCGTGCTGCCTCCTCATATCGCCGCCTCTCAGCTTTCGCTGTCTCCAGCTCTGCCTTGGGGTGGCGATATTCCCCAGCCTGTGCCCAGGGACCTTTGCCGTCCAGGATCTCCTCCCATGTCCAGGAGTCCTGCGATTCCGGCCGCTGCTGCTGCTGCTTGGTCCTTTCTTGGTGGGTGGTTCTGTAACGGCTGTCGTCGGTGGAAGAAGATGAGGACCAAGGTGCAGCGTCGTAAGTGCTCATGATTTTTAATAATAATCAAAACTGAACACTGAATGACAAAACAACAAAGAAACAACCGAAACAGTTCTGTCTGGTGCAAACACACAAAGACTGAAAACAAAGGAACTAAGGTCAGAACGTGACAGCCGTTTCCAGCTACAATAGTCATTGACAACATTAACAATGTCTACACTGTATTTCTGATCAATTTTATAATATTTTAATGGACCAAAAATGTGCTTTTCTTTCTTTCAAAAACAAGGAAAATTCTAAGTGACCTCGAACTTTTGAACGGTAGTGTATGTCCTATGGAACCAACATTCTACTTCATTGGTGAGATTTATGTCCTATGGACCAACATCCTACTGCATTTACTCTTCTTGCATCCAATATTTTATTATCTACAAGAGACACAGTCAGCATAGATTTTGTAATAAAACTGTGGCATGCCCATCTAACAACTTTTGGTTCAAAGAATTATTCTGGACTACCAAGAGAGAGAGTTCTTTAAAACCTTCCCCAGAATGGTAATGGGCAAAACCGCTGCATTCTGGGAATGTTCTTAGAATGATTTGCAGTGTTATACAGTTGATATAACAGAAGCACTTGTGAATAAATCGAGCTTCACCATATATGTACACAATCACACTCCAGTAGACAGGGAAATCAGTGTCAGATCCCACTAAAATCTGTCCAATTAGATGCTCAAATTGTTCCCACATTGGAAATTACATGCAAATAGAAGGCCTGTCGGGGACAATGCTAATAACCGTTGCTGGGTATACTAAGCCGGGCGTTTTATGAAGGGAGGGCTATTATTTCAATTTTGTTCTCTTCTAATCTGCACAATTACAGCTGTGTACACTGGGACTACTCCTCTAATGAGCTGGGGTGGTTGGGTTTGTCAGGCCACTCATTGATCTGTGCCTGATTTTGGATGGCAGTTGAAGCAGCTGTGTTTCCCTACCACACTACATCAGTGACACACTGTAAGCTGGGAGTAAAACAATCCTTACATAAGGCCACGAAAAACCAGTATGAATCTGTAGAGAAGGCAGCCAGGGAGGGATCTGTTGAACAGTTGATGCAGGGCCAGGGTTATACATTACTGGTCCCTGTACTTGGCAAACGTGTTGAACAATGCAATATAGCATATGTGTTACAGCACTCCCTTAAAGGGACATTGCGCTCAAATCATGCAAAAATGTTTTTTTTTTCAAGTGTCAAAAGTTGACTAATTTCAAGATTAATTCAGGTCTCACACCAGTGGTTGTGTTTATCTAGCTACAGCTCATAGCTGAATCTACAAAACAGACTTGAGGTCTGTAAACATCTGACAAATGTTGATTTTGGTGTGTAATGTACATTTAATAGAACACAGGGCAGGCAACAAGCATCGTTGTGTGTCTGTGTTGCTACGGGAGTTTATAAATTATGAATGCATTGAGCAATGCGTAACAAAATGCGGGACACACATTTCTAGTTAATCATACATTGATACAATCATCATGACAGTCGTATTTGTCACTGATGACAGGAATATCTTATCAGTCTCAGGCGATGTGGATTTATGATGTCACGCCCTGGCCATAGAGAGGTTTTTATTCTCTATTTTGGTTAGGCCAGGGTGTGACTAGGGTGGGCATTCTAGTTTCTTTATTTCTGTGTTGGTGTGGTTCCCAATCAGAGGCAGCTGTCTATCGTTGTCTCTGATTGGGGATCAGTTAAGTTGTCCTTTTTCGTTTGGGTTTTGTGGGTAGTTATTTTCTGTTTTAGTGTCTGCACCTGACAGAACTGTTTCGTTTTTCCACTTTGTTATTTTGTTCGAGTGTTTTTTATGAGTAATAAAGAATCATGAACACTTACCACGCTGCGTTTTGGTCCATGCCTTCCGACGAGAGACGTGACATATGACTTCATATCTGCCCGCTCAGAATCAATTACAGTGGAATTCTGTTTGTTTTTATGAATGGCATTATGTGTCAGCCACGCAAATAAAACGGCCATTTTTCTCAAGCCAGAGGAGAGGGAAAAAAAAGTTAGAATCAAATCCTAATTGAACCACATGGTCCGATACCCATCGGCAATTGACACATACTGCCTTATCCTGATTGATCTGCTTCCTTGGAAAATGGAAGCAGTGCACGTTACCAGATGATTTTCCTTTTTCCCCTCTTCTCATCCAGATTGGTTTTTTTGGTCATTACCCAAGAACCAGGCTGCCACTGACATGGCCTCACCCAACAACCTCATGTTTATTTCCTCACAACAATTATCCTCAGTGGTGGGAGGTGTGCGTGTGTGTTTGTAAGTTGGGGGAGTGGGGAGCATGCTCACACCAGAAAAGAAAACATAGGACATCGTGGCTGTAGACATACTTGAGGGCTAGCGGCTGTTATTCTTTCCCCTTCAACCAAGCAGCAAATCACTCCGGAGCTACTGCTGTTAAAGGCAGCCATTTGGGGTGGACGCTTATCTAGCCGGATAATCAGAGTGTCTGGAAGCAGAGTGCCTTTCTGTTTCACCACCGATTTGGATGGGGGTCATTGGGTGACTTGCAGCAGTAATTATGGAGAATGGGGGAGAATGCTATAGGTCTATAACTATAGCTACCCTTATGACTATTGTTGTGAGACTGCAGGCCAGACATGCAACAGCTATTGTTGAAGCCCGGGTTTGATCCAGAGAACCTGTGACAGATGAATTTCGATTGGAATTTTCAAAAATGTGCACATACCAAGTAGCTAACGTGATGAATAGATGTGTTTTTGCCCTACACGCACCCCTTGTAGAAGTTAACTACCTCTTCACGTTGTGTGGCTCCAAGAAATCACTCCCAGACCGGAGCTACCTTACTGTACAGCATGTCAACTCAAAACTGCCTAACAGTCCTAGCTATATGCATCATCCTAAGTCTGCATTTTGAAGCCTATATTAAAATGACTGAAGTCATAGGGAAGTGTGCTAGTTGCCAGCTTCACAAAAGGTACAATGGGGGGGGGGGGGGGGGGGGCATTGGGGATGTTAAATATATTGCAAAGGTAAAGCCTAATCATTAACATACATTTTCACACAGTTTACAAGTTAATAACCTTCCCCCAAGAGAGGATTGTGACCTCGTCCACAGCCTGACTCCATTATAGCACGAGAAGGAGCTACTCTCTAAAAGACAACACTGAGAGAATAGGCCTGTTTCTAAGCCCCTGTTTCTTTCTGATTCAATCTCAATTATATCGTAAGACTAACCTTGGGAGCCCTTTTAACAAAGCCTCCTAATTGCGTACAGCATAAAAGTGTTTATGTTCTCAGATCTTCTCAGATCTTCAACCAAAACCTAACATTAGATAAATGGAACCTGAGCATACAAATAACAAATCAAATGGATACTTATTTTGTGTAATGAAAAGTTATGCTACACCCAATTCCCCTGTGTGAAAAAGTATTTGACCTTTACACTCAATAACTGGTTGTGCCATCTTTAGCTGCAATGAATGACTTCAACCAAATGCATCCTGTAGTCGTTGATCAGTCTCTCATGTTGCTGTGGAGGAATTTTTGGCCCACACTTGCATTCAGAACTGCTTTAACTCATTTCATGTCCTGACACATCTCAATTGGGATTAGGTCTGGACTTTGACTAGGCTATTCCAAAACTTTAAGAGTGGTGCTTTTTAACCATTTTCATGTAGACTTGATTGTGTGTTTTGGATCTGTCAGGTATAAGACCCAGATGCAGACCACGTCGAATAAACGATAGTTTGATATTCCAACTGGGGCAGGCAATAGACAGGTCAAGGTGCCAGGAGGGAGAAAAAAGAGAGACTGGAAAAAGCAGGAGCTGAGACACAAAATGCTGGTTGATTGAACAAACAAGACGAACTGGCAACAGACAAACAGAGAACACAGGTATAAATACACAGGGGATAATGGCGAAGATGTGCGACACCTGGCGGGGGTGGAGACAATCACAAAGACAGGTGAAACAGATCAGGGTGTGACAGTATCCCCCCCTCTAGGTGTGCCACTTGTTGCCCTACCTGGGCACATACGTGGTTTAGGGGTGCCGGCGGTGGAAGTTGGCAATGAGGGCTGGGTCCAGGATCTCTAGCCGGGACCCAGCACCTCTCCTCCGGGCCATAATCATCCCAGTCAACCAGGTACTGGAAACCCCTGCCTCATGGTCGAACACTCAGGAGGTGTCTCACCGTGTACGCCGGATGGCCATCGATGACTAGGGGAGGAGGGGTGGGCCTGGAAACAGAAGACAAAGGGCTGTAAGACACGGTTTAACACGGGACACATGAAAGGTGGGGTTTATACGAAGGGTACAGGGCAACAGAATTTGAACAGCAGAGGGAAGAAGAATTTTAGAGATGGGAAACGGGCCAATAAACCGTGGGGAGAGTTTGCAGGTTCCACCTGGAAGGGCAGATCCCGGGTGGATAGCAATACCTTCTGCCCGAGACAATACCAGGGAGCCGGGGCCCGATGGCGATCCGCTTGTCGTTGATACCTGGAGGTGGTCTTGAGGAGGGCCGACCGAGGTCTCGTCCGGGTCTGACGACCGTGGCAGACAAGCATCTGGGCAGAAGTTAGGCTGACCTTTTCCTCCTGCTCAGGGAAGGGGGGGGGGGGGTGATACCCCAGAGAACATTCAAAGGGAGATAGGCCCGTGGCAGAGCAGGGAAGGGTGTTGTGTGCGTATTCCACCCATTCCAGCTGCTGGCTCCAGGTGGTGGGGTTGGCAGAGACCAGGCAGCGCAAGGTGGTCTTGTGGTCCTGGTTGGATCGCTCTGACTGGCAGTTAGACTGGGGGTGGAACCCGGAGGACAGGCTGGCCGATGACCCAATGAGGGTGCAGAACGCCTTCCAGAACCGGGACTAGAACTGAGGTCCGCGGGAAGACATTCCGGAAGACATTCTGCGCCATGAGTTGTGCTGTCTCCTTGGTAGAGGGTAACTAAGAGAGAGGAATGAAGTGGGTGGCCTTGGAAAAGCGATCCACTACAGTCAGGATGGCAGTATTTCCATCAGACAGGGGAGACCCGTGATAAAGTCCAGGGAGATGTGAGACCAGGGGAGATGAAGGATGTGCAGAGGTTGGAGGAGGCCAGCCAGAGCTTGTCGTGGGGTCTTGATCCGTGCACAGACCGTGCAGGCGGCGACAAAGGCGGCGACGTCTGGAACCGTGGTAGGCCACCATAAGCATTGTCGCACGAAGGCCAGGGTCCACCGGGAGCCCGAGTGGCAGACAAGCCTGGAGGAATGGGCCCCCTCCAGGACTGTGGAGTTGAAAACATCAGGCACGAACATCCAGTTATCTGCAAGCCCCCCCCCCCCCCCACGACCGCTCCCGGACCTGTTTCACGATAACCCAGCTGTGTGCCGTCGCCAGGCCCGAGTAGGGAAAGATGGTCTCGGGCTCCGGGGTTGTAGCCTTGGGCTTACAGTGGCGAGACAGAGCATCCGACCTGACATTCTTGGACCCCGGCCAGTAGGGAAAAGTTGAACCAGGTAAACAGCAGGGCCCATTTCACCTGCCTGGAGTTGAGAAGCTTGGCGATGCGGAGATACTCCAGGTTTTTGTGGTCGGTCCACACAATGAATGGATGTTCTGCTCATTCGAGGCAGTGCCTCCATTCTTCCAATGCTATCTTCATCGCAAAAAGCTCCCGATTCCCCACATCGTAATTCATCTCCGTGGCGGTGAGGCGATGGGAGAAGAAGGTGCAGGGATGCAGCTTAAGGTCCAGGGCAGAATGTTGGGACAGAACAGGCCCCATTCAGACATCCAAAGCATCAGCCTCCACCACAAACTGACTGGAAGGGTCCGGATGAATCAGGATCGGAGCCGTGGTGAAGCGGTGTTTAAGGTCCATAGCCGTGGACCACGTGAACTGAACTTTGGTAGAGGTGAGGGCATACAGGGGTGAGGTCAAGGTGCTGTAACCCCAGATAAAGCGACGATAAAAGTTGGCGAACCCAGGAAGCATTGCAGATGCACCCTGGACGTAGGCTGAGGCCAATCCACCACCGCTTTCACTTTCTCCTGATCCATCTTGACGCTCCCAGCAGAGATGATGTAGCCCAGAAAGGGAATGGTGGAGCAATGGAACTCACACTTTTTCTCCTTAACGAACAACTAGTTCTCCAGAAGGTGCTGGAGAACCTGCCGGACATGGAGCACATGTTCTTGGGGGAAGCGGGAGAAGACGAGGATGTCATTAACCTTTCTGATCTCCCCATCCCGGATCCGGGATCGTGAATACAGACTCAAGCTCATTACCATAACGCAACGTTAACTATTCATGAAAATCGCAAATGAAATGAAATAAATATGCTAGCTCTCAAGCTTAGCCTTTTGTTAACAACACTGTCATCTCAGATTTTCAAAATATGCTTCTCAACCATTGCAAAACAAGCATTTGTGTAACAGTATTGATGGCTAATGTAGCATTTAGCATTAGCATTCAGCTGGCAACATTTACACAAAAAAACAGAAAAGCATTCAAATAAAATCATTTACCTTTGAAGAACTTCAGATGTTTTCAATGAGGAGACTCTCAGATAGCAAATGTTCAGTTTTTCCTGAAAGATTATTTGTTTAGGACAAATCGCTCCGTTTTCTGCGTCACGTTTAGCTATGAAAAAACCCCTGTATCCAGGATTGTGTAAATCTATCAGCAAGCTCATTAGCATAACACAACGTTAACTATTTATGAAAATCGCAAATGAAATGAAATAAATATGCCATCTCTCAAGCTTAGCCTTTTGTAAACAACACTGTCATCTCAGATTTTCAAAATATGCTTCTCAACCATAGGAAAACAATGATTTGTGTAAAAGTAGCTAGCTAGCGTTAGCATTTAGCGTTAGCATTTAGCGTTAGCATTAGCGTTAGCATCCAGCACACAACATTAACAAAAACATAAAAGCCTTCAAATAAAATCATTTACCTTTGAAGAACTTCTGATGTTTTCAATGAGGATACTCTCAGTTAGATAGCAGATGCTCAGTTTTTCCAAAAAGATTCCTTGTGTATTAGAAATAGCTCCGTTTTATACATCACATTTGGCTACCAAAAAAAATCCGAAAATTCAGTCCTCAAAACGCGAACTTTTTCCCAAATTAACTCCATAATATCGACTGAAAACATGGCAAACGTTGTTTAGAATCAATCATCAAGGTGTTTTTCACATATCTCTTCATTGATACATCGTTCTTGGACACATGCTTTCTCCCCTGAATCAAATGGTAAAGTAGAAGCAGCTGGCAATTGCGCACCGAATTCGACGCAGGACACCAGGCGGACACTTGGAAAATGTAGTCTCTTATGGTCAATCTTCCAATGATATGCCTACAAATACGTCACAATGCTGCTAAGACCTTGGGCGAACGACAGAAAGTGTAGGCTCATTCCTTGCGCAATCACAGCCATATAAGGAGACAATGGAAAACAGAGCTTCAGAAATTCTGCTAATTCCTGGTTGATGCATCATCTTGGTTTCGCCTGTAGAATGAGTTCTGGGGCACTTACAGACAAAATCTTTGCAGATTCTGAAACTTCAGAGTGTATTCTTTCCAAAACTGTCAAGAATATGCATAGTCGAGCATCTTTTCGTGACAAAATATCGCGCTTAAAACGGGAACGTTTTTTATCCAAAAATGAAATAGCGCCCCTAGAGCTCTAACAGGTTAATGTAGATGAAGACGAACCGGTTCAGTATGTTGCGTAGAACGTCATTCACCAGAGCCTGGAACACGGCAGGGGCATTGGTGAGGCCAAAGGGCATGACCAGATATTCGTAGTGGCCGCTGGCCATGTTGAAGGTGGTCTTACACCCGTCCCACTCTCGTATCCACACCAGGTGGTAGGCGTTATGTATTTCCAACTTGGAGAACACAGTGGCCCCCTGGAGCTGCTCGAAGGCCGAGGAAATGAGTTGTAGCGGATAACGGTTCTTCACATTTTAGGTATAGGGGGCAGTTTTCGGGAAGTTTGGATGACTGAGGTGCCCAAAGTAAACTGCCTGTTACTCAGTAACTGCCTGTTACTCAGGCCCAGAAGCTAGATATACATGTGCATGGTAGTATTGGATACAAAACACTCTAAAGTTTCTAAAACTGTTAAAATAATGTCTGTGAGTATAACAGAACTGATTTGGCAGACGAAACCCCAAGGACAATCCACCCAGGATGTTTTTTTTTTAGGTCATTGGATTTTCCCATTTTCTATAGGAAAGCCTAATTATTAGGACCCAGATTGCAGTTCATATGGCTTCCACTAGATGTCAACAGTCTTAAGAAATTATTTGATGTGTTTATTTATTTAAATGAAGGTATTCTTATTCTTTCTAAGTGTCACTCAGAAGGACTCTAGTCTTTTGGTGCGTGTGAATGTGTGCGCGTTACTCGTTGTTTTTCTACGGTATTGAAAACAGTTTATTCCATCTTAAATTTGATCGATGATTTACATATTAGGGTACCTGAGGTTGGATTAGAAATGTTGTTTGAAATGTTTGGACCAAGTTTACAGGTATCTTTTTACAATCCTTTGTAGGCATGTTGGGCGAGTATTTCTGAATCAAACGCGCCAAATAAACCGACATTTTTGGGATTTAAAGTACTTTATCTTGGTTGGAAAATGTTTGTGACGCGTTCCGGTGAGGGCTCGCACTTGGTTAATTATCTCCGGTATTGAATATACTATTTTCCGTCTTAAACTTTCTAGGGTACCTGAGGATTGATTAGGAACATTGTTTGACATGTTTGGACCAAGTTTATTGGTAATGTTTGGGATTAATTTTGTATGCATTTAGAATGAGTGGAAACAGGTGGATTATTGAATGAAGTGCCAAATAAACATACTTTCTTGGGATAAAAAGAAGGACTTTATCCAACAAAAGGAACATTTTTTATGTAACAGGGACCCTTGTGATTGCAACCAGATGAAGATCTTCAAAGGTAAGGGATTTATTTTATCGCTATTTCTGACTTTCGCGATGCATCTGCATGGTTGGAAAATGTTTTTAATGCTTTTGTATGCGAGGCGCTGTCCTCAGATAATCGCATGGTGTGCTTTCGCCGTAAAGCCTTTTTGAAATCTGACACAGCGGCTGTATTAACAAGAAGTTAAGCTTTTAAATGATGTAAGACACTTGTATTGTCATGAATGTTTAATATTACGGATTTTGTATTTTTGAATTTCGTGCTCTCCAATTTCACCGGATGTTGTTGAGGTGGGTCGCTAGCGGCACGTCTAGCCCAAAGATTAACAGTGATGTCATTGAGTCCCCGGTAGTCAATGCATGGGCACAGGGTCTTGTCCTTCTTCTCCACTAAGAGGGATGGATGAGGGATGGATAAATATCTAGTAGCTAGGGAGTCCTCAATGTAGTCCTCCATAGCCTTGGTTTCTGGTCCCGACAGCGAGTACAGATGCCCCTGGGGCGGTGTGATGCTAGGAAGAAGGTCAATCCCGCAGTCATAGGGGCGGTACGGCAGAAGGGAAGTGGCTTGGGACTTGCTTAACAACTCCCGGAGTTCCTGGTCCCCTGGGGGAATGGCGGAGAGATCCGGAACCACCTCAGAGGACCTAGGAAGACGTCCCGGGGGAAATTGCGCAAACTTCAGACAACAGACTCCAGCCCATGATGGCACCCATAGACCAGTTGATGAATGGGTTGTGTCACTGGAGCCATGAACATCCCAAAACCACAGGGATCTTGGGGGATTGATGGGCAGGAACTGAATGGTCTCGCTGTGATTCCCTGACACCCATAGGTTGATGGGAGGGGTGTTATGGGTGACCCGACCTATAGATCGCCCCATCCAACACTCTAACATCCACGGGAATGGAGAGGGGCTGAGTGGGGATGTTCAGCTCGGAAGCCACCAGTGCGGCGCCCAAAAAACTTTCATCGGCCCCAGAGTCAAGGCTGCTGTGGGGAAACCGGCCGAGGCTGGTTTCCACGCACCCTGGGTTCCACGCACCCTCCGCTGCCAATATATGGAAATCCACCCCATAGTCGGCCACAGATGCAGACCATGTCGAATAAAAATAGTTTAATATTCCAACAGGGGCAGGCAATAGACTGTTGAAGGCAGGCAGGGGTCAGTAAACTAGAGGTGGGGCAATGGTAAAGGTCGGTAGACAGGCTCAGGGTCAGGGGCAGGCAGAGTGGTCAGGCAGGCGGGCTCAGAGTCAGGACAGGCATGGGTCAAAACCAGGAGGGCGAGTAATGAGAGACTGGAAAAAGCAGGAGCTGAGACCCAAAATGCTGGTTGACTTGAACAAACAAGACGAACTGGCAACAGACAAACAGAGAACACAGGTATGAATACACAGGGGATAATGGGGAAGATGGGCAACATCTGGAGGGTGGTGGAGACAATCACAAAGACAGGTGAAACAGAACTTGGTATGACAGGATCATTGTATTGCTGCACGACCCAGCTGCGCTTCAGCTTCAGTCTGCAGATGGATTGCCTGACATTCCCTTGTATAATTATCTGATACAGAGCATCATTTCTGGTTTCTTCTATTAAGGCAAATCGTACAGGTCCTGAGGCAGCAAAGCACCCCCAAACCATTGCACTGCCACCACCATGCTTGACCATTGGTATGAGGTTCTTCTTGTGGAATGCAGTGTCTGGTTTTTGCCAGAAAGAACCATGAATTCTGCTCTGTATCAAAGAATTCTATAGGAGAATGTCAGGCCATCCATCTGTGAGCTGAAGCTGATTCGCAGGTGCGTTTTCTTTTCACAGCACTGTATGTGAACATGCATAAATTATATTCACACAATTAGGACTACCACAATAACTATTTAAATACATCATAGACCAATGTAATTATGATCACTTTTACATGAAAGTGTTTCAAATTGAAAAGAACTCCATGACTTTTGACATGACTTAGTTCACATTTTTGGAAGTGTGACTGCGCTTCTCAAACAAAAGTATAAATAGTTCAGTTGTAATGTGAATGCCACTGAGAATCTACAATAGGCTAATCTACAGTACCAATCTGCCATAGACTAATCTACAATAGGCTAATCTACAGTACCATAGATGAATCTGCCATTGACTAATCTACAATAGGCAAATCTACAATAGGCTAATCTACTGTACCAATTTGCCATAGACTAATCTACAGTACCAATCTGCCATAGACTAATCTACAATAGGCTAATAGACAGTACTATAGACTAATCTGTCATAGACTAATCTACTGTAGACTAATCTGCCATAGACTAATCTACAGTACCATAGACTAATCTGCCATAGACTAATATACAGTACCATAGACTAATCTGCCATAGACTAATATACAGTACCATATACTAATCTGCCATAGACTAATATACTGTAGACTAATCTGCCATAGACTAATCTAGAGTACCATAGACTAATCTGCCATAGACTAATCTACTGTAGACTAATCTGCCATAGACTAATCTAGAGTACCATAGACTAATCTGCCATAGACTAATCTACTGTAGACTAATCTGACATAGACTAATCTACTGTAGACTAATCTGCCATATGTGACCGACCGGCTCGATTCGGTTTTATGTAGCAAATTTAAAAATGGTGTTTTTTACATCAGATAAAAGTAAAACTCAGAGGTAGGAAATTGTATATCATACACTACAGTTGAGGAACAATGCTTTGAAACTTGATAAACTTGCAACCCCACTTTTGAGAAAAGGTCCCTTGAATATTTTGATACACCTACTGGGGAGCTCTTCTTTGTCTACAACCGTTCAGCTTCATTCACACCCTCTAAAGCCTTTGCCCCACCCATCTCTTTAAGGATTCACATGTGAGGCCATGTACTAAACAACCAAAGGTTTCAAGACTAAAGGCTGGTTTATACTATGGGTATGTTTATAAATTTAATCTGGAGTTCTAGAGTGTGCGCTGAGTGCGCTCTGGGCGTTCATAAACTCAGAGCGTTGTCAGATTATACGTTCGTAAATTCAGGGTGTTTCGCTCTCAGAGCGTTCAGAGAGCACACTGGACGCTCTGGCCGAGGAGTAGGGTTGATCCGAGCATTCTGACCTAACAGCAGTAGTCAAGCACCCAAGCTAACTGGCTAACGTTGGCTAGCTTGCTAGCTACTTCCAGACACAAATGAGAGAACAGCTCACTCTGACCATTTTACTCGCCCTAGCAGAGCTGGTTAAACTGTTTTCATGTTATCCAGAGCGTTGGTGACTGCAACTGTTCTGCTGGAAAATGTTTAATCACGCTTTTTGCCAACGTTTACTGACACCGGCCATATTCAACGGGTGTTGAGCGTTCATTAAGTTAGTTATTCTGCACTCTGCCACACTCAGACGAGAGTGCTCTGAAATCGGAGTAGATAGCCAGAGTGAATTTATCAGCTATGTCTATCGACAGTTGTCGTAGTGACATCGTGAACATTCTATTGAAATGGTTAGTTGCATAGTGGAGTCTTTTGTTTAGCCATGTAGTTAGCTTAGCTAGCTAAATAATAAACCATAATCCCAACTCACAACGTTACTACCCTGCATGAATCTGCAGGTAACTAACCAACCAGGTTCAATGTTAGCTAGATAACATTAGTCTATATCTAGCAATGAAAATGGCTCTGAGATACCAATAATATTACTTCACAGATCATACATGTAACATTAGCTAGCGAGCCAGCCAGCTAACGTTAGCTAGCTAGCTAACAGTACACTTTAACTTGAAATGAAAACGACTTTCTGATAAAAATTAGAAACATGTAATATCTGAAAATGTAGCTAGCTAGACTATCTTACCTGTATACATGGACGGATGCTTCTTCCTTTCTGTCACGTATTTCTGAAACGTTTTCTCTACACCCAGTCTTGGCAACTACATTTAGCAAAGTTGGATGTGTAGGACATTATGCTGAGAAAGAGAAGCCAAAGTCAAAAACCCAAGCAGAAGCCTTTGCTAAAGAAAGCCACTGATTCATGCATTGTGTCAGCGGCATTTAACTGTACTGAAGGTCCTAATTCCGACCTCTCTAACAGCATCCGGTAGTGAGCCCTAGACGCTAGACAACAGTTGGTGGTGAGGTCTAGGCCCTAGACAACAGGTGGTGATGAGGTCAAGGCCCTAGACAACAGGTAGTGGTGAGGTCTAGACCCTAGACAACAGGGGGTGGTGAGGACTAGGCCCTTGACAACAGAAGGTGGTAAGACCTAGGCCCTAGACAACAGGAGGTTGTGAGGTCTAGGCCCTAGACAACAGAAGGTGGTGAGGCCTAGGCTCTAGACAACAGGGGGTGGTGAGGACTAGGCTCTAGACAACAGGGGGTGGTGAGGACTAGGCCCTAGACAACAGGAGGTGGTGAGCACTAGGCCCTAGACAACAGGAGGTTGTGAGGACTAGGCCCTAGACAACAGGATACAAAACAAAATAAGCAACAACCTAGTCGGGTTAATGTTTAAAGCCTGCTCCTCATGTTTATGTCACAAATCATAATGAGGCCAACTACCGTCTCCAGATTAAGATGGGGTCTAGGTTTGTTCATTCCCCTTGTGGGACATGGGGAATGATGAAAGCTGTAGTTATAGTGTCCAGTGGAGGACTTTAGCCTCTCTGTAAAGTGAAGAACCTCAAGTATGTGCACCAAGATTTTGTGGTCGCATAAGGAAATACCTTTGTATGTGTATCGAGGTCTGACATGCAAGGGAAAAAAAACCATTAGGACTCCAGAACAGTAATGCTAAAGCTAACACTAACACACACACACACAGTTTTGTTTAATTAACCTTGTGGGGTGACACACAATTCAGTCCCATTCAAAGTATTTTTTTACATTACCTCTAACACTAATTCTAACCTTAACCCTAAACCCCCTAGAAATAGCATGTGACTGTGTGGGGACTAACAAAACGTCCCCATTTGGTCGATCGCACACACACACACACACACACACACACACACACACACACACACACACACACACACACACACACACACACACACACACACACCAAAGCCCAGCCTAATGTAGGGGTAAAACAGTCCAATGGGAAATCTGAGACTATGCTAAGCCAGTTTAACCCCCCCTTCACCTTGTCACATTATATGTTGGGTGACCTGACTTAATATCGCTAGGCAGTGTAGACATTTGTTAATTCTGCCCTGTAAAACCACTTAAAGACATCAGTGCTTATTTAAAACTGGAAATGAAATGAAGTGACACTGATTTCAGCTCCATTTGTGAAGCGGCCCAACACTACCATTGACTTGCCATTTCCAGCAGAAAGGTTGAGGTAGGGAATTGGATTTCTCTCTCTTGGTTAGCATCAGTGCTGAATGAATGATGACGTAAAGGCCTAATCGTGAGTGTAACTTGGCTTCTCTTACCGATGCACTCAATGTCTTAATTCTTAGGGCTGCAATCCCATTTACGGGATCGATATGACAACAGCCAGTGAAAGTGCAGGGCGCCAAATTTAAAACAACAGAAATCTCATAATTAAATTCCTCAAACATACATGTATCTTATACCGTTTTGAAGGTAATCTTGTTAATCCCACCACAGTGTCCGATTTCAAATAGGCTTTACAGCGAAAGCACCACAAACGATTATGTTAGGTCACCACCAACTCACAGAAAAATTCTGCCATTTTTCCAGCCAAAGAGAGGAGTCACAAAAAGCACAAATAGAGATTAAATTAATCATTAACCTTTGATGATCTTCATCAGATGACACTCATAGGACTTCATGTTACACAATACATGTATGTTTTGTTTGATAAAGTTCATATTTATATATTTTTAAAAAATCTCAGTATACATTGGTGCGTTACGTTCACTAGTTCCAAAAACATCTGGTGATATTGCAGAGAGCCACATCATTTTACAGATATACTCATTATAAATGTTGATAAATACAATTGTTAGACATGGAAATATAGATATACCTCTCCTTAATGCAACCGCTGTGTCAGATTTCAAAAACAATTTACGGAAAAAGCAAACCATGCAATAATCTGAGACGGCGCTCAGAAAATAAATACAATTATCCGCCATGTTGGAGTCAACAGAAATCAGATCAGAATCAGAATCATACCAAATCACATTATAAATATTCCCTTAACCTTTAACGATCTTCATCAGACTGCACTCCCAGAAATCGTAGTTCCACAATAAATGCTTGCTTTGTTCGATAATGTCCATTATTTATGTCAAAGTAGCTACTTTTGTTAGCGCGTTTAGTACACAATTCCAAACGCTTGTGCAGGTCCATCCGAAGTTATATTACAGGTCGTAGAAACTTGTCAAACTAAATATAGAATCAATCTTTAGGATGTTGTTATCATAAATCTTCAATAAAGTTCCAACCGGAGAATTCCTATGCCTGTAGAGAAGCAATGGAACGCAGGTCGCTATCATGTGAAATGCACATGACCAGGACCTGGCTCTCTGCCAGACCACTGACTCAAAGAGCTCCCATCCGTCTCCACAACACATTAGAAGTCTCATTCAAGTTTCTAAAGATGGTTGACATCTAGTGGAAGCCCTAGGAAGTGCAACTTTATCCATATCCCACTGTGTATTCAATAGGGGCTGGGTTGAAAATCGTCCAACCTCAGATTTCCCACTTCCTGTTTGGATTTCTTCTCAGGTTTTTGCCTGCCATATGAGTTCTGTTATACTCACAGACATCATTCAAACAGTTTTAGAAACTTCAGAGTGTTTTCCATCCACTACTAATAATACTATGCTTATATTAGCAATTGGGACTGAGGAGCAGGCCGTTTACTCTGGGCACCTCTGGGCACCTTTCCTCCAAGCTACTCAATACTGCCCCTGCAGCCATAAGAAGTTAAAGGTAATGTCTCTGTAATCCAATAGAAAGAGCCATCCAGCTTCTGCTGGTTTGAGAATTGTATTTGACCTCACCACCCCTGGTTAGCCACTATTGGCTTAAAAAGTAAAACGTAACAATATCTGCCAATTCATTTTAATATTGCAATATTACCCTTGGAGACAGTTACCGATGCTAAGGATAACTGTCTTGTGGGTAGACAAAGACATTCAACAAAAACCTTCTCATTTAAATGTTAACTGCAAAGTATGCTTACCTGACAGAAAGATCACCTGATTATTTGCATCAATTGGGTGGCCATTGTTTTGCAAACTCTGCCATGGAATGTGCTGCAGTAGTAGGCCTAACAGAACATCACTAGACCAACACATTTCTCACTTCCTAAATGCACAATTAAAGGGTGATTACACAAAAAATGTAAATGTTTTAGCAGGTCCCTCTAAACCAGGTCCCTCCAAGGCAGGTCGCTCTAAGGAAGGCTCCTCTGCTGAAGATCCCTCTACTGGAGGTACCTCTAAGACAGGTCCTTCTAAATCAGGTCCCCCTAAGCCAGGTCCCGCAAAGCCAGGTCCCTCTAAGGCAGGTCCTTTTAAGCCAGGTCCCTCTAATGAAGGTCGCTTTAAGAAAGGTCGCTCTAAGGAGGTCGCTCTAAAGGAAGGTCGCTCTAAGGACCTCTAAGGAGGTCGCTCTAAGCCAGGTCCCTCAGAGCCAGTTCCCTCTAAGCCTCTAAGCCATGTCACTCTGAGCCTCTAAATCAGGTCCCTCTAAGTCTCTAAGCCAGGTCCCTCAGAGCCATGTCCCTCTGAGCCAGGTCCCTCTGTGCCAAGCCCCTCTGAGCCAGGTCCCTCTAAGCCCCTGAGCCAAGTCCCTCTACAATAGTACTCAGGCTTACAGAGGCTCATCTTGAGTCCTTATGGTTTCACTAAACAGTCAGAATAATTTAATTAGAACCCACACATTAGGTTCCAGACCTGCCTTACTGCCTAGACCAACCAGCCTGTGAGTATTACATCTGTCATTGGGGAGTTTTGGCATCTTGGCAATAACAGAGCTCAGCACCAAATTCATTACGGCAAACAGCCCCGCCCCTCTCCTCCACCTCTCCCCTCCGCCTCCGCCTCCTCCTTCCCCTTTTCCTGCCTGCCCCCTCCACCACCTCCCTACTCCTCCACCTCCCCCTACACTACCTCCCCCTCTCCTGCCTGCCCCCTCCACTGCCTCCACTGCCTCCACACTCCTCCACCTCCCCCCTCCTCCCACTCCACTCCCTCCCCCCTCTCCTGCCTGCCCCTCCCCCTACTCCGCCTCCCCCTAAACTGCATGCACCCTCCACCACCTTCCCCCTCCTCTACCTCTCCTCCACCTGTCCCTTCCTCAGCCTGCCCCCTCCTCCGCCTCTCCCCTCCACCGCCAGCCCCCTCCACCACCTCCCCCCCAGCAACAGGTCCTCGTAAACTAAGTGCTGAAATCTCCCGGTGGGGCATCTGGATTTACAAGCACATCATCATCACAATGTGGGGCAATGTATCAAAAGCTTTTAATAGCTGGGACACGCACATTTATTGCCAATAGCTTAACACACGCTTTGGGGCTAGGGGAGGCCAATTGGTCAGATCTACATGTCAGAGGCTCTGTGTGGTAGCAGCCAGGATTGTTTGGTTTCAGGGGTGGGTTTGTGTCTCACCCTAATGTCATGAGGTCAGGTTATGTATGAAGCGTCAGTGTGGTGTCCATATTAGGACAGAGTCACTGTGAGTTTGTGTTAGAGACACTTGGGGTTCTAGTCTGTCTGTAAAGCTGAAGAGTTACAGATTCCGCGAGGTAGAAATTTAAAGGTCATTTCCGATTGAGACGACATATGCAGCGTCTACCATGAATGCTGTCTCTGCTAAAGCGGGAAATTGCCTTCATATTTCACCCACTCTGTAAATCTGAACTTTGCGATGTGGATTGAATAGAGCCCTTGTAGTTGTTAGCACACCTGCTGGCCAGGTTAATATTCAATGGCCACAGAGGAACCAGAAAACACAGATGAAAATCTGGGAAGTTGATTAGATTAGTTCAAGTCTATTGAAAAGCTCTGTGAGCTGGGCTTCCTGACATCAATAGAGCAGCCGATAATAAAAAGAACTGTTTGCATAACCCCCCAAAGTTTTTTAGAATAAATAAACAACTACATTCTGAATAAATTTGGAAGTTCAACATTTTCTTTGGCCTGACTTAACACTGAAAGTGCCTTGAATTCACCTCTGACAAGGTTTTATGGAACATAAACTCTTGGAACTTTCAGTCGAACCGACATTTCAGCAGACTCAGCATCACCCCGAGTTATTGTTTGTTTATTGTTGCATTTGGACCCCAGATGTTGACACATCTTTTATTTTTTTTAATTTTTTTAACATTTATTTATTTATTTATTTATAATCCACCCTGCTTCACAGAAAACAGGTCAGTTTTGCTCAATGAACAAAATGACGTGGTCATTAAAATGAAGAATGTTGATGTTTTTCCAAGAAAAATAACAACAGTACCCCAATTATCTTGGTTATTATAGATGTTGCATGCCAACATTTGAAAAGTGTTGATGATAGGCTCTTACATCTATTAATTCCACAGCTTGCAGCTAGCATGTTGAACAACGGGACATTAGTACAGTCCGTATGTACGGTGACACTGACTCTGAGGCTGTCCTAATATGGACACCGTTCACAGAGGCAACTGGTAATTGCTATGAACATAAGACCGAATCCATAACCAGAGAGATGTGTGAACCCACATCTCAAGTCAGGTTTCGGCCCACAGTTTAGAGATGAATTTAAATGTGACTTGTGTTGTCCATACTGTAGGCATACTGTAGTTGAGGAAAAAAGGAGGTTATTTTCCTGGTATTTTATTCCTCCCTATGGTAATCTTAATGATGGAGTTTGCAGCATCATTTTCCCCCTCATCACTTGTGAAGTGGACATAAGGAAGGCCCAACCCAGTTGATTATGGTACACCCCAAGGCTTCTTTTTGTAAAAAAAAGTATTCATTAGCATGTATGCCAAGTTAGAGAAAACATAAAATACATGTGTTGGTTACCCACACATGGCGTCCTTATGCTGGGTTGAGTTTTTTTATTTTTATAGTGGACCCAATAGAACATCTGTACAATTGACATCTTGTTTTGGTAGTCTGGGAAAATCAATATAGGTAAATGGTAACACATGCATAAGCGGTAGAAATGGAAATTAGTCACTCTGGGAGCCCACCGATGTAAAATCCTTGAATTCAACTTAGAAAGATACATTTTGTCAGAAATTAATTCACTTTGGATTCGGGTTCCCCTCATTTCCATACCTTAAATTGAAAGAATATGTAGCAAGATTGAACAAGGTTAATCTAGCTCTAGGTCATTTTAGAAAATTGGAGAAAAATGACCTAAAAGCAGATTCAACTATAAGTAGAGTGTACATTTTAGGACAGCCTCAAGCCTATAGAACTGGGTCAAGGAGATGAGTTGTCTTCCAAGTCAAGTTTCAAGCCCCAAATATGACTGACAACGACCTGTACCTTAACACCTTTGCCCGTTATCTCTGTCGCAAATTACTCCG
The DNA here is from genome assembly GCF_057628025.1 of Oncorhynchus mykiss. NCBI lineage: Eukaryota > Metazoa > Chordata > Actinopteri > Salmoniformes > Salmonidae > Oncorhynchus > Oncorhynchus mykiss. The sequence continues at coordinate 68,041,626 of NC_143040.1, forward strand.
CATACGGTGAGGGAGCCAATAATCACTTTGCCGTGTTAAAATCCCCACTTTTCCTTCACATTATCCCAGCTGGTTGCTAGTAAATGCTTGAGGGATGAAGGAATTTTTTTCTTTACGGTGGAGAGGGAAGTTGGAAGTAAGGAATGAGTCAGACTATTTTAAAAGAGGGAGAAAAAAAAACGAGTGGAAAATATCTTGTTTACTTTTCTGAGAACAGGTGCAAGGGGGTAAAAAACCAAACTGCCTCTTAAACAACAACGGTGAGGGTGTATTTTCCACAGTAATAGATTATTATTAGACACTGATCTACCCACCATGCTTTTCACCCCTTGTAGTCCCCGCATCTCCCCCCCAACCCACATCAGTATTAATTGACTACAGACATGCATATCGCATTTGATGTCCACAAGAACTGATTTGGGGCCTAATAAGAGCCCAATGTTGAGTCAGTGCCAGAAAACATCAGCTATACACCTCACATGTCTTTGTGCTGCCCAGTTGGCATGGGAGCCAACCAACCAACCCAGCTCATCTGCTCTTATGCCCCCAGGAGTAATTGGCACAGGCCACTGTCAGCAGCGTCTGCCACTCGCTGGAAGACAAGCATCAGAGGGACTATCATGACAGTCCCAGTGACTTGGACCCGCTCTGAGACTCACAGAAGGTGCTAAAACACCAGGAGCACTTGTCTGCTCAAGCACGAGAGAGAGGGGCGGAGGAAAAACAAGGTAGAAAAGAAGACAAGGGAACATATTAACGAACAGGTGCAAACTTCAAATTAAAGTGAACACTAATGCGCCCCTCGTAAACGTTTTAAGAGCATGCATCTGTTTTAGAGGCTGCAGTGATGTAGCGGCTTGAGAAAAACGCAGATTTTTTACTGGGTTTCACTTAGTTGGTTAAGCGAGTATATCATCTACTGTTAACTAATTGATTATGACACAACGTAACCTCTTGTTTTACTAATCTAAAGGTAAGGGCAAATAATAACATGCAAGTGGATGAAATGATCAGGAACCATAACACATAACACTGGTCAAATAGCCCTTACACACCCTGGAGGTGTGTTGGTTCATTGTCCTGTTGAAAAACAAATGATAGTCCCACAAAGCCCAAACCAGATGGGATGACGTATCACTGCAGAATGCTGTGGTAGACATGCTGGTTAAGTGTCCCTTGAGTTCTAAATAAATCACTGACAGAGTCACCAGCAAAGCACCCCCACACCATCACACCTCCTCCTCCATGCTTCACAGTGGGAACTACACATGTGGAGCTCATTCATTGACCTACTCTGTGTCACAAAGACATGGCAGTTGGAACCAAAAATCTCACATTTGGACTCATCAGACCAAAGGACATATTTCCACCGGTCTAATGTCCATTGCTCGTGTTTCTTGGCCCAACCAAGTCTCTTCTTATTATTGGTGTCCTTTAGTAGTGGTTTATTTGTAGCAATTCGACCATGAAGGCCTAATTCACACAGTCTCCTCTGAACAGTTGATGTTGAGATTACTTGAACTCTGTGAAGCATTTATTTGGGCTGCAATTTCTGAGGCTGGTAACTTTAATGAACTTATCCTCTGCAGCAGAGGAAACTCTGGGTCTTCCTTTCCTGTGGTGGTCCTCATGTGAGCCAATTTGCGACTGCACTTGAAGAAATGTCTTTAAAAAAAACAACATTTTCCATATTGACTGACCTTCTTGTCTTCATGTAATGATGGACTGTCATTTCTCTTAGCTTATTTGAGCTGTTCTTGCCATAATATGGTCTTGGTCCTTTACCAAATAGGGCTATCTTCTGTATACCACCCCTACAATGTCAAAACACAACTGATTGGCTCATTAAGAAGGAAATAAATTCTACAAATTAACTTTTAACAAGGCACACCTGATAATTGAAATTACATTCCAGGTGACTACCTCGTGAAGCTGGTTGAGAGAATGCCAATAGTATGAAAGTTGTCATCAAGGCAAAGGGTGGCTACTTTGAAGAATCAAAAAAAAAATGTTTGGTTACTACAGCACCCTGGAGTGGTGCGCTAGGCATAGACAACCTAAATATTTTGCGCCCCTGCCTTTGGCAAAGTGGGCACTGCTTATCATGGAGCGGCATCAGGGCTCACCTAAATAGCCTTCATGCCACTGTGTGAGAGAAGAAGTTATCATTGTTTTTGGACAACGTGAGATGTTACGTGTTATTGGAGTTGCGTCTTAGTCAGTTTAGCTCGGGAAAATGCTGCCCTCGTCAAACTGCAGCTCTAGGCGGCTGCCTAATCGTGCCTAATGGGCGGGACACCTAGGCATAGATTTATACTTAGAATCCCTATTAATTCATTAGCATCTCTGGGGGCCTTGTCATAAAGATTTGTCATTTAACTTTCAAATGTATTATCTTTTATTGTGGCATAAACACAACCAGTCATGATGATTTCATCTGATTGTCAAACGATCACTTCAAAGGGCTCCTTTACTAGGCGTACTTTCACATTCATGCACTCACAACATATTACCAGCCTCCAAATAGTGGTGAATGAAACAGACATCTGTTACACAAGACATCACAAAGTCTAATGACATTTGGCAAGTATGTTTAGGCCAGAATGAATGCCTTTACTGTTGTGGCATACCCCCACTATTTATTTTGCCGGGACGCCATACCGGACCATGTAGCTACACTGCATAAACCCCACAAGATGCCCAATGCCTTTGTTTCAACTCAATAATGTTAGCTAGCTAAAGACTGATATGCAGATTGTTTACATGATAGTGTGCATCTAAAATTCAATACAGTAGCATCACACAAACATGTATTTCTCCAACCTGGTCTCAGAGCATTTCAAATCATTCTGAAGATAAATCTGATGCACTCCTTTTAGTATGAGGGCGGCAGGGTAGCCTAGTGGTTAGAGCGTTGGACTAGTAAAGTTTGCAAGTTCAAACCCCCGACCTGACAAGGTACAAATCTGTCGTTCTGCCCCTGAACAGGGCAGTTAACCCACTGTTCCTAGGCTGTCATTGAAAATAAGAATTTGTTCTTAACTGATTTGCCTAGTTAAGTAAAGGTAAAAATAAATGATATGGAACGTTTCAAATGGGATATATTAATTTGTGGATGTAATCACCCATTTTGTGTGATATTTTACCAATTACAAATCGTATTGTTACAAATTTGCAAAATAACTCCTAAATAACTCCTAAATAACTCATAAATATGTTACGAATTCGGAAAATGTATGCTATGTTACGAATTTGGAAAAGGTATGATATGTTACGAATTATAGCTAGGTGGCTAATGTTACTAACATTAGCTAGGCTAGGGGTTAGAGTTAAGGTTTAGGGTTACGTTTAGGTTTAGGTTTAGGAGTTATGTTAAAGGATTGATGTTAGGATTAGGGTTCGGGGAAAGGTTAGCTAAGAAGGTTAAGGTTAGGGTTAGGGGAAAGGTTAGTTAAGAAGGTTTAGGTTTAGGAGTTATGTTAAAGGATTGATGTTAGGATTAGGGTTCGGGGAAAGGTTAGCTAAGAAGGTTAAGGTTAGGGTTAGGGGAAAGGTTAGTTAAGAAGGTTAGTTAAGAAGGTTAAGGTTAGGGTTCGGGGAAAGGTTAGCTAAGAAGGTTAAGGTTAGGGTTAGGGGAAAGGTTAGCTAAGAAGGTTAAGGTTAGGGTTCGGGGAAAGGTTAGCTAAGAAGGTTAAGGTTAGGGTTTGGGTAAAGGTTAGCTAAGAAGGTTAAGGTTAGGGTTCGGGGAAAGGTTAGCTAAGAAGGTTAAGGTTAGGGTTAGGGGAAAGGTTAGTTAAGAAGGTTAAGGTTAGGGTTCGGGGAAAGGTTAGTTAAGAAGGTTAAGGTTAGGGTTAGGGGAAAGGTTAGCTAAGAAGGTTAAGGTTAGGGTTCGGGGAAAGGTTAGCTAAGAAGGTTAAGGTTAGGGGAAAGGTTAGCTAAGAAGGTTAACGTTAGGGTTCGGGGAAAGGTTAGCTGAGAAGGTTAACGTTAGGGTTAGGGGAAAGGTTAGCTAAGAAGGTTAACGTTAGGGTTCGGGGAAAGGTTAGCTAAGAAGGTTAAGGTTAGGGTTTGGGTAAAGGTTAGCTAAGAAGGTTAAGGTTAGGGTTCGGGGAAAGGTTAGTTAAGAAGGTTAAGGTTAGGGTTAGGGGAAAGGTTAGCTAAGAAGGTTAAGGTTAGGGTTCGGGGAAAGGTTAGCTAAGAAGGTTAAGGTTAGGGGAAAGGTTAGCTAAGAAGGTTAACGTTAGGGTTCGGGGAAAGGTTAGCTGAGAAGGTTAACGTTAGGGTTAGGGGAAAGGTTAGCTAAGAAGGTTAACGTTAGGGTTCGGGGAAAGGTTAGTTAAGAAGGTTAAGGTTAGGGTTCGGGGAAAGGTTAGCTAAGAAGGTTAAGGTTAGGGTTAGGGGAAAGGTTAGCTAAGAAGGTTAAGGTTAGGGTTAGGGGAAAGGTTAGCTAAGAAGGTTAAGGTTAGGGTTAGGGGAAAGGTTAGCTAAGAAGGTTAAGGTTAGGGTTCGGGGAAAGGTTAGCTAAGAAGGTTAAGGTTAGGGTTTGGGTAAAGGTTAGCTAAGAAGGTTAAGGTTAGGGTTCGGGGAAAGGTTAGCTAAGAAGGTTAAGGTTAGGGTTAGGGGAAAGGTTAGTTAAGATGGTTAAGGTTAGGGTTCGGGGAAAGGTTAGTTAAGAAGGTTAAGGTTAGGGTTAGGGGAAAGTTTAGCTAAGAAGGTTAAGGTTAGGGTTCGGGGAAAGGTTAGTTAAGAAGGTTAAGGTTAGGGTTAGGGGAAAGGTTAGTTAAGAAGGTTAAGGTTAGGGTTCGGGGAAAGGTTAGCTAAGAGGGTTAAGGTTAGGGTTAGGGGAAAGGTTAGCTAAGAAGATTAAGGTTAGGGTTCGTGGAAAGGTTAGCTAAGAAGGTTAAGGTTAGGGTTCGGGTAAAGGTTAGCTAAGAAGATTAACGTTAGGGTTCGGGGAAAGGTTAGCTAAGAAGGTTAAGGTTAGGGTTTGGGGAAAGGTTAGCTAAGAAGGTTAAGGTTAGGGTTCGGGGAAAGGTTAGCTAAGAAGGTTAAGGTTAGGGTTCGGGGACAGGTTAGCTAAGAAGGTTAAGGTTAGGGTTCGGGTCAAGGTTAGCTAAGAAGGTTAAGGTTAGGGTTCGGGGAAAGGTTAGCTAAGAAGGTTAAGGTTAGGGTTCGGGTAAAGGTTAGCTAAGAAGGTTAAGGTTAGGGTTCGGGGAAAGGTTAGCTAAGAAGGTTAAGGTTAGGGTTCCTGTAAAGGTTAGCTAACATACTTAGTAGTTGCAATGTAGTTAAAAAAGTAAGTCGTTGAAAAGTTACTAATTGGCAAAAATGCTAAAGTTGTTTGTGATGAGATTCGAACTCGTAACTTTTGGATTGCCAGACGTTCACAGCTCAGGGCTCAACCCCTTTGTTCTCGTTCAAAGTGAAAACACTACACAAGAAGTGGGTGGCAATGGGTTGCCCACGACCTGTGGAGTCCTGCTTTAAACTGATTAAGCATTATACTCACAGTAGAGCCAGATTGATGACTAGATGACTAGATGATAAGTGCAGCCGAAAGCCAATGGGAGAACACCTCCAATATGTTTGGTGTCCATATTAGGACAGTCATACCTCAGTCCTAATATGGATACCGTAATTATTATTGTCTCCACTGGTTAAAAAGGTCTGTCACTCTGTATGGACACTGTTTCACTTACACCCAATACCACAGTTACTCACTTCACATACAGCTGGCTGTCTCACTTCACTGAGGGGCCACGCCTACCCACACAAAAGCGCGCACACACACACACACACGCGCACGCACGCAAATAATAATAATTATGGCAGCTCTTAAAAACGAAGGATATTTGATCCATCGCATTCGGCATATCCATTGCAATACCCCCAGGAATGTTTTGGAAAAGTGAAATCCAACGCACAATATAAAATGAGTGTATCGTTGATTGAATCATTTGAGACTCATATGCCTTCTATTACTGATGGGGAATGAGTGAGAGGCTGAACCAACAGGCACAATTTCATTAAAGGCACCTCTTTGATACCGATGCAGGGATACAGTTAACATGGGGAGTATGCATGCAGATTGCCATCTGTTACAGTGCCTGGACTAAGCACGGAGGGGTAGACGAAATGTGGCCCGCAAGTTTTTCCTGGTATGTTTGTGTGAAAAAGCAATTTGGCACATGCACCATAGAGCCGCGATGAAGCCGCCATGGAGCCACCATAGAGCCATTGTCCTTTATGTGTGAATACAAAGGTCAAAAGTTTATGATCATGGCTGATGAACTTGTTCTCATCCACATCTGAATGACGACTGCAATTCCTTTTGCACAAGGGCCGTTTCTTTACTGCATGTCCCTTCTCAGTTGCCTTCCATATGCAGTATGTGATTAGAGCATGCAGTATGTGACTAGAGCATGCAGTATGTGACTAGAGCATGCAGTATGTGACTAGAGCATGCAGTATGTGACTAGAGCATGCAGTATGTGATTAGAGCATGCAGTATGTGACTAGAGTATGCAGTATGTAACTAGAGCATGCAGTATGTGATTAGAGCATGCAGTATGTGACTAGAGCATGCAGTATGTGGGGCGGCAGGGTAGCCTAGTGGTTAGAGCGTTGGACTAGTAACCGGAAGGTTGTGAGTTCAAACCCCCGAGCTGACAATATGCCCACTGTTCCCAGGCCGTCATTGAAAATAAGAATTTGTTCTTAACTGACTTGCCTGGTTAAATAAAGGTAAAATAAAAAAATAAAAAATATGTGACTAGAGTATGCCGTATGTGACTAGAGCATGCAGTATGTGATTAGAGCATGCAGTATGTGATTAGAGCATGCCGTATGTGATTAGAGCATGCAGTTTGTGACTAGAGCATGTAGTTTGTGACTAGAGCATGCAGTACGTAATTAGAGCATGCAGTACGTAATTAGAGCATGCAGTACGTAATTAGAGCATGCAGTATGTGACTAGAGCATGTAGTATGTAATTAGAGCATGCAGTACGTAATTAGAGCATGCAGTACGTGATTAGAGCATGCAGTATGTGACTAGAGCATGCAGTATGTGACTAGAGCATGTAGTATGTAATTAGAGCATGCAGTACGTAATTAGAGCATGCAGTATGTGACTATAGCATGTAGTATGTAATTAGAGCATGCAGTACGTAATTAGAGCATGCAGTACGTGATTAGAGCATGCAGTAGAGTATACGTATGGTCAGTTAACCAAAGGATAAATGGGTAGATAAAACATAGTGACCTCCCAATTGTGATGTATATTTTGACAACAACAAATGGTCATGCTGATACTAGTGGCCCATAGGCCTTACAGGGTACAAAAATGATACTAGTGCCCCATAAGCCTTACAGCGTAGGAAAATGATACTAGTGCCCCATAAGCCTTACAGCGTAGGAAAATGATACTAGTGCCCCATAGGCTTTACAGGGTAGAAAATGATACTAGTGCACCATAGGCCTTACAGGGTAGAAAATTATACTAGTGCCCCATAGGCCTTACAGGGTAGAAAATTATACTAGTGACCCATAGGCTTTACAGGGTAGAAAATTATACTAGTGCCCCATAGGCTTTACAGGGTAGAAATGTATATTAGTGCCCCATAGGCTTTACAGGGTAGACAATGATACTAGTGCCCCATTGGCCTTACAGGGTAGAAAATTATACTAGTGACCCATAGGCTTTACAGGGTAGAAAATTATACTAGTGCCCCATAGGCTTTACAGGGTAGAAAATTATACTAGTGCCCCATAGGCTTTACAGGGTAGAAAATGATACTAGTGCCCCATAGGCTTTACAGGGTAGAAAATGATACTAGTGCCCCATAGGCTTTACAGGGTAGAAAATTATACTAGTGCCCCATAGGCTTTACAGGGTAGAAAATTATACTAGTGCCCCATAGGCTTTACAGTGTAGAACATGATACTAGTGCCCCAATAGCTTTACAGGGTAGAAAATGATACTAGTGCCCCATAGGCTTTACAGGGTAGAAAATTATACTAGTGCCCCATAGGCTTTACAGGGTAGAAAATTATACTAGTGCCCCATAGGCTTTACAGGGTAGAAAATTATACTAGTGCCCCATAGGCTTTACAGGGTAGAACATGATACTAGTGCCCCAATAGCTTTACAGGGTAGAAAATGATACTAGTGCCCCATAGGCTTTACAGGGTAGAAAATGATACTAGTGCCCCATAGGCTTTACAGGGTAGAACATGATACTAGTGCCCCATAGGCTTTACAGGGTAGAAAATTATACTAGTGCCCCTTAGGCTTTACAGGGTAGAAAATTATACTAGTGCCCCGTAGGCTTTACAGGGTAGAAAATTATACTAGTGCCCCATAGGCTTTACAGGGTAGAACATGATACTAGTGCCCCATAGGCTTTACAGGGTAGAAAATTATACTAGTGCCCCATAGGCTTTACAGGGTAGAAAACTATACTAGTGCCCCGTAGGCCTAATGTCCAATGCAGCCCGTTTTGAACAAGCAGATGGGGATGAAATATGTTTGTTTTACTGTCTCATTGCGCTGCAGTCGGAGAACATGAATGATAGATTGAGAACTCCACATGGGGGTGCTATTATATTATATGGACTTAGGATTGTGCTCAACACAAGCTAGATAGACATCAGTCTTTACCCCTCCCTCCAAAACACCTGCAAACCCACTGTTGTAACAAATTCACAGTCAGACCCGTGAGAATGGACGTGCAATGGAAGTTACCCTGTAGCTGCTAGTCACACCAGTAACACAAAATGAGCTCGGTGTGAGACGGAGAAGACTGGTAAAGGGCCTCATGGTTTTTACGAGAGCAAAATAACAGCGTCTAAGAATGTTTAAACCCCCAGAGAAATATTCTCACAGCAGTGCGAGATTAGTCCTATGTCTGCTATGATGATGTCATGAACTAGTACTGCACATTTGTTTCTCCTTCTTTTATTTAGGTTTACACCACAGCTGCCTGTCTGGAAATGTTTGAAATGTTTTGAATTCTCTGAAAGAACCAAAAAATAAAATAATAATAATAATAATAATAAAAGGGATTTAGACTTTTGCGGGGAGGGGTGATTTAGTGACGCACCTTTGTCACTTGTGGATGAGCTTCCTTTCCTAATTGACTGTTCGGTTGCTGCACCTCTGTTCCTCATCTCTAAAAATGTTTCTGAGGGACCAAACGAGGTCGTAATTTACGGTAAGATGATTCTAGCATGTGTTTCCTTCTCTCCATCGCTCTTTCCTAGTGCAGCCGATCCAGCAACAGCTGTACAGGTTGAGAGCAGAATGGAGATGGAGACTACTCCTTTGCAATGTTATGTATCTGCTTGAGTCATTATTACATTTAATGGCCTCTTCTCTTTCTCTACGTAACCACTGATAAATGAAAGAAATGGATCACATCTTCTCATCACAGAAGACCTTTCATTTCACGAAGAAAAGGTAACTAGCGTTGAACTAGTAACCGAAAGGTTGCTGGATCGAATCCCCGAGCTGACAAGGTAAAACTCTTGTCGTTCTGCCCCTGAGCAAGGCAGTTAACCCACTGTTCCCCGGGTGCCGTGAATGTCGATTATTGCAGTCCCCCGCACCTCTCTGATTCGAGGGGTTGGGTTAAATGAGGAAGACACATTTCAGTTGAATGCATTCAATTGTACAACTGACTATGTATCCCCCTTTCCCTTTCATACTATGGGAAACATTTTCAACAGAACTGAAGGTAGCCTAGTGGTTAGAGCATTGTGCCAGTAATCGAAAGGTTGATAGATCGTATCCCTGAGCTGACAAGGTAAAAATCTGTTGTTCTGCCCCTGAACAAGGCAGTTAATTCACTGTTCCTAGGATGTCATTGTAAATAAGAATTTATTCTTAACTGACTTGCCTAGTTAAATAAAATAAAAATGTTTATATATCAATGCAGCAATTGTCTTTTTACTATGCAGTAATTGTCTCTGTAAAGGCAGCGACTATGATGAAGTTCACGCCAGTATTGGACAGCCTGTACTGTCACGAGAACTTCTCTGCAGAGCTATTGCAACACTAGTCTCTACTCACTCTCCTGTTTTCATCCAAGTCCTAGTTAAATCACTGTCTCCCGCTGGAGGTTTTCAGAGGCTTTGGGCAGACAAGCCACCTGCTCAGCCCCTGTTGCACTCAGATTAGGGCAGGGTGCGGGCTTTGGGCAGGGTGTGCATGATGGATGATTCAACCTGCTGTGGCCCACTGTTAACACCGCTGACTCACGTTTGATTGAGTGTATGTGTGTGTGTTACAATCAGCTGACCCCACCTACCACATGCCCCCCTCTTTCAGGGATCTCACAGCTGTGATTGCTACTGACCCAGTGGGTCAATGTGAGTACAAGAGAGTGGTTACATGTGTGTGTATATGAGGGGGTGTATTTGACATGTGCATCTGAGGGGGTGTATTTAGGGGTGTGTGTGTGAGGGGGTATATTTGACATGTGTGTATGTGAGGGGGTGTATTTGACATGTGTGTATGTGAGGGGGTATATTTGACATGTGTGTATGTGAGGGGGTGTATTTGACATGTGTGTATGTGAGGGGGAATTTCACATGTGTGTATGTGAGGGGGTCTATTTGACATGTGTGTATGTGAGGGGGTCTATTTGAGATGTGTGTATGCGAGGGGGTCTATTTGAGATGTGTGTATGTGATGGGGTGTATTTGACATGTTTGTATGTGAGAGGGAATTGCACATGTGTGTATGTGAGGGGGTCTATTTGACATGTGTGTAGGTGAGGGGTGTATTTGACATGTGTGTATGTGAGGGGGTGTATTTGACATGTGTGTATGTGAGGGGGTATATTTGACATGTGTGTATGTGAGGGGGTTATTTGACATGTGTGTATGTGAGGGGGTGTATTTAGTGGTGTGTGTGTGTGAGGGGGTCTATTTGACATGCGTGTATGTGAGGGGATGTATTTGACATGTGTGTATGTGAGGGGGTGTATTTGACATGTGTGTATGTGAGGGGGTGTATTTGACATGTGTATATGTGAGGGGGTGTATTTGACATGTTTGTATGTGAGGGGGAATTTCACATGTGTGTATGTGAGGGGGTCTATTTGACATGTGTATATGTGAGGAGGTGTATTTGACATGTTTGTATGTGAGGGGGTCTATTTGACATGTGTGTAGGTGAGGGGGTGTATTTGACATGTGTGTATGTGAGGGGATGTATTTGACATGTGTGTAGGTGAGGGGTGTATTTGACATGTGTGTATGTGAGGGGGTGTATTTGACATGTGTGTATGTGAGGGGGTATATTTGACATGTGTGTATGTGAGGGGGTTATTTGACATGTGTGTATGTGAGGGGGTGTATTTAGTGGTGTGTGTGTGTGAGGGGGTCTATTTGACATGCGTGTATGTGAGGGGATGTTTTTGACATGTGTGTATGTATTTGACATGTGTGTATGTGAGGGGGTGTATTTGACATGTGTATATGTGAGGGGGTGTATTTGACATGTTTGTATGTGAGGGGGAATTTCACATGTGTGTATGTGAGGGGGTCTATTTGACATGTGTATATGTGAGGAGGTGTATTTGACATGTTTGTATGTGAGGGGGTCTATTTGACATGTGTGTAGGTGAGGGGGTGTATTTGACATGTGTGTATGTGAGGGGATGTATTTGACATGTGTGTATGTGAGGGGGTCTATTTGACATGTGTGTATGTGAGGGGGTGTATTTGACATGTGTGTATGTGAGGGGGTGTATTTGACATGTGTATATGTGAGGGGGTGTATTTGACATGTTTGTATGTGAGGGGGAATTTCACATGTGTGTATGTGAGGGGGTCTATTTGACATGTGTGTAGGTGAGGGGGTGTATTTGACATGTGTGTATGTGAGGGGATGTATTTGACATGTGTGTATGTGAGGGGGTGTATGTGTGTAGGTGAGGGGGTGTATTTGACATGTGTGTATGTGAGGGGATGTATTTGACATGTGTGTAGGTGAGGGGTGTATTTGACATGTGTGTATGTGAGGGGGTGTATTTGACATGTGTGTATGTGAGGGGGTATATTTGACATGTGTGTATGTGAGGGGGTTATTTGACATGTGTGTATGTGAGGGGGTGTATTTAGTGGTGTGTGTGTGTGAGGGGGTCTATTTGACATGCGTGTATGTGAGGGGATGTATTTGACATGTGTGTATGTATTTGACATGTGTGTATGTGAGGGGGTGTATTTGACATGTGTATATGTGAGGGGGTGTATTTGACATGTTTGTATGTGAGGGGGAATTTCACATGTGTGTATGTGAGGGGGTCTATTTGACATGTGTATATGTGAGGAGGTGTATTTGACATGTTTGTATGTGAGGGGGTCTATTTGACATGTGTGTAGGTGAGGGGGTGTATTTGACATGTGTGTATGTGAGGGGATGTATTTGACATGTGTGTATGTGAGGGGGTCTATTTGACATGTGTGTATGTGAGGGGGTGTATTTGACATGTGTGTATGTGAGGGGGTGTATTTGACATGTGTATATGTGAGGGGGTGTATTTGACATGTTTGTATGTGAGGGGGAATTTCACATGTGTGTATGTGAGGGGGTCTATTTGACATGTGTGTAGGTGAGGGGGTGTATTTGACATGTGTGTATGTGAGGGGATGTATTTGACATGTGTGTATGTGAGGGGGTGTATTTGACATGTGTGTATGTGAGGGGGTGTATTTGACATGTGTGTATGTGAGGGGGTGTATTTGACATGTGTGTATGTGAGGGGGTGTATTTAGTGGTGTGTGTGTGTGAGGGGGTCTATTTGACATGCGTGTATGTGAGGGGATGTATTTGACATGTGTGTATGTGAGGGGGTGTATTTGACATGTGTGTATGTGAGGGGGTGTATTTGACATGTGTATATGTGAGGGGGTGTATTTGACATGTTTGTATGTGAGGGGGAATTTCACATGTGTGTATGTGAGGGGGTCTATTTGACATGTGTATATGTGAGGAGGTGTATTTGACATGTTTGTATGTGAGGGGGTCTATTTGACATGTGTGTAGGTGAGGGGGTGTATTTGACATGTGTGTATGTGAGGGGATGTATTTGACATGTATGTATGTGAGGGGGTGTATTTGACATATGTGTATGTGAGGGGGTCGATTTGACATGTGTGTATGTGAGGGGGTGTATTTAGTGGTGTGTGTGTGAGGTGGTGTATTTGACATGTGTGTATGTGAGGGGGTGTATTTAGTGGTGTGTGTGTGAGGTGGTGTATTTGACATGTGTGTATGTGAGGGGGTTTATTTGACATGAGAGAGAGAGAGAGAGAGAGAGAGAGAGAGAGAGAGAGAGAGAGAGAGAGAGAGAGAGAGAAAGAGAGAAAGAGAGAGAGAGAGAGAGAGAGAGAGAGAGAGAGAGAGAGAGAGAGAGAGAGAGAGAGAGAGAGAGAGAAAGAAAGGGAGGCAGGAGACCCCAAATGTTGCAAATAATCAAATGACCAAAAGAGCAATTTCAACCTGACGAGAGTTGCATCTGGGTTGGCTGCCTGTCAGTAAGGAAAACACAATAACAAAACCACCTTCGTTCTTTACCCCTCCGTGTGCACATGACATCATGTTAACCGATTTGTTGAACTTTGCCTGCAGGATAACTGACAAGGGGATTCACACACGGTATGCTAAGCGTTCCAAGATGTCTGAGACGCTCTATAAATCCACATCGTTTTCTTACATTTTATGTTACACTCCAATAGTCAGAATAGTGTGAGAAGAGCTAACAGAAAATATTAGAAAGTGGATCGGCTGAATTAACTAGGTAGATACTGCTTAGTGTATGTAGATGATGGTTATTATTTAACTAACACTTCCTATTATGGATGCCGTAGATAGGCATTGTATTAGGGGGTATCAAGAGGTGATCTCCTTCTTCCACCCTAGCTGACGTTCACTCTTTTCCACCCTGATTAATTTTAAAAGGTCTCCAATTAGTCAGTCAAAACCTTGGTGTTTTGTATTATGTACAATTTCTAGGGCTGGCGTAATACGTAATAACAAGGAGTTGATAGCTTTTTTTTTTATGTGCACATAAAAAAAATAACAGGGGCATTTTCAATGACATCATGGTCAGTTCCTTTTCATTCCACCTCGTAAAAAGTCCCCCTGCCTTGGATTGGTTAATGAGATAACGGCTATGCATGAGGACTGTCCTGAGAATAGGGTAATCCAAACCACCTTTGTTATTTTGTTTATGATGGTGAGGGTGGGGGGTGGGGGGGTGGTGTGGCAAACGGACCCAGTAACTAGGCCTCTCTTTCCCCGTGAGGTCATGCCTGGTTTAAAGCGCCAGTGTGCCTGCTTGCCGTCTTGCTGCTGCTGGTTTATGAGCGGATTTGTGTTTCACACCTGTTTGTTTGTTTGTTTGTTTGTTTGTTTGTTTTAGCCATGACACTTGTTAGCCTTTGCTTTGGAAACGCAGGTCTGGATGAAATCAGATCAAGAGTTGACCTGTGATAGCGGACAACCGCATAGCAGATGTTTTTGACGGTGTCAGAGGTGGAACAGCATTGGAGACATCAAATCGGTGAGAAGCTGCTCTTGCGATCATTGTCACGAAGGCACACCCGCCTGCCCCACTCACGTTACACGTTTAGAAAGTGTAGGCTTTATAGAAATAATGACTCTCAAATGAATTTAAACTAAATTATGAGGATTTTTTTTATCACCCTAATGGAGGTGTAGATGACATCTCACATTCCAGTGTTTGAACTTGCAAGCAAGGCTCCATGGGATTTCTGTTTAAGCGACTCTGTGCAGCCAATGGCAATGTCCATTTTTAGGTATAATGCCTTGACATTTGACAGCTCTAACGCACTTCCACCAACACCGTCAAAACATTCCACCAACACCATCAAAACAGCTGCTATGCGGATGTCGGCTAAAGCGGATATGAATGATTAGAGTCCTTACTTTAATAACACTGTATGTTACAATACCCCGTGGAAACAATAATGTTGTCATAGTTGAAGCTTGTCTGTGCACAAGCTCACTGTTTTATTTGTTTTGATTGGATAAGGTTTAAAGGGGCGGGTCTGGCAGGAGAAACAAAAGGTGAGGAAAATGGTTACTGGGCCGGCAGCTTTCAGATACTCATAGAGTGGTTACAGATACTCATAGAGTGGTTACAGATACAGATACTCATAGAGTGGTTACAGATACTCATAGAGTGGTTACAGATACTCATAGAGTGGTTACAGATACACATAGAGTGGTTACAGATACAGATACTCATAGAGTGGTTACAGATACTCATAGAGTGGTTACAGATACTCATAGAGTGGTTACAGATACTCATAGAGTGGTTACAGATACAGATACTCATAGAGTGGTTACAGATACTCATAGAGTGGTTACAGATACTCATAGAGTGGTTACAGATACTCATAGAGTGGTTACAGATACACATAGAGTGGTTACAGATACAGATACTCATAGAGTGGTTACAGCTACTCATAGAGTGGTTACAGATACTCATAGAGTGGTTACAGATACTCATAGAGTGGTTACAGATACACATAGAGTGGTTACAGATACTCATAGAGTGGTTACAGATACTCATAGAGTGGTTACAGATACTCATAGAGTGGTTACAGATACACATAGAGTGGTTACAGATACACATAGAGTGGTTACAGATACAGATACTCATAGAGTGGTTACAGCTACTCATAGAGTGGTTACATATACTCATAGAGTGGTTACAGATACTCATAGAGTGGTTACAGATACACATAGAGTGGTTACAGATACTCATAGAGTGGTTACAGATACTCATAGAGTGGTTACAGATACACATAGAGTGGTTACAGATACTCATAGAGTGGTTACAGATACTCATAGAGTGGTTACAGATACTCATAGAGTGGTTACAGATACTCATAGAGTGGTTACAGATACTCATAGAGTGGTTACAGATACTCATAGAGTGGTTACATATACACATAGAGTGGTTACAGATACTCATAGAGTGGTTACAGATACTCATAGAGTGGTTACAGATACTCATAGAGTGGTTACAGATACTCATAGAGTGGTTACAGATACTCATAGAGTGGTTGTATTCTGTTGTTTATTACCATGAGCAGAGAAACACATCAATTCAATTGAATTGCTAAAAGAGGAAAAACTGCGCTCTCCTCCCCCCTCCACCTCCCCTGTTGGCAGACAGGAGGGGAGACCACTATAGCAGAAACCTGCTTGAGGGTTTTGCTTAGCTTTCACCTGTCCGGAAGATTCCAACAGGAGACCAGCTACGGTCATAAAGTGATCAGGAAGAGTTTAAGAAAGGTCACCCGAAAGAAGCTCCAAGATGTCAGCGATGTTCGATGAGATCACAGTGTTCTATTTTGAGGTCACACGGGGCTCGTATGAAACGCAGAGGCTCTTTGATTCAGATCCATGTTCACACACATGTTGAGAAAGTTCGCTTAGCGCTTGTGAAACAACTAACAGGCAGCCAGATCAGTGTCTGTCCAGTTTAATGGTTCGACATGCTGAGACACGGCTTGACTGCCAGAAACACTTGTTTTAATCCCCGCAATGAACCCAAGTGTTTTTCAGACTGCACTTAAAGGATAAAAAGTCATCCTTCGGCATCGTTACTTTCTATTTTTGCGGCCAGTTATTATTTCTTGTAAAGTGAACATTGTGTTCATGATTATATAGTAAATCGCTTTTAAATTATTATTATTTTTTTTATATCAGGTGATTAAGACTATCTTCACTTTCTGAGGAACGTGATGTTGGAATTTGGAGAATTGGCCTATTTTTATATTTTGTGTTGTGTGTTTTTGGAATCCTATGGGATTTGAAGTCGTCACTGAGATTCTGTTTGAACCCAAAGCTGGCCATTGAGTTGCTCTAAACTACACTATGGCAAGCCTTATTGTAAGACATATTGATGATGACACTTACAGTATGCACCGCTGTTTTGTTGGACCCCACATTTACATACCAGCATGAAGTACTTACAACCCATTAAGAATTCACGCAGGTCAAGACCAGGTCGATATGTTTTTTGGCTGATCTAAGAAAACCTCATATAGGGTTTGATTGAATAGGCCCCACGCTGTCAGTGGGAGGGAACAAAGGACATGATGTCACTCTCATCATGACCCATTACCCGTTAAATAACATCCCATCTCCATTCTTGTAAAGTCATCTGATCACCATCCTTGTTGTCCGGTCTGTCATCCTACAACTTTACAAGCTTATTTCACCTCGTCAAAACCAAAAAACGCTTGCAGAGCTCACACAAGCATAAGGCATCCACTCTGACCTGCATCACAGCAGTCCGCAAACCTCAAACATTGTTTTGATGTTACCACAATCACTAACAACCAACACCTCAAAAGGTAATTTACCTTGGAGCAAATGGTGAATCACAATATGAATTGAGCAGCTACACGTTGACTGTGAGAGTTTGGGATACTCGTGGACTATTACAGGAGTTGACAGCAGAGCATAACTATGTATAGTCATGTTATGTTACCTTTTCCAACTACTGTTACTAATCCTTGTTTGTGGGCCTACCAACATAGATCACTAGAAATGTTATTAGATTTTTTTATTGTAAATTATGTGATTTTGATTAGATTTTGTCTCATGAATTGTATATGCAGGGCTTCCTTGTGAAAGAGAACCTGATTTTAAAAAGGTGACCCTGTTTAAATAAAGATCAAATAATATATATATTTTTTTTAATCACCATTGTTCTTTAGCATGTTCACCATCACCGAAATTTCAGTTTCAATGTACTAGTCAAATATGCCTAGCAGTGACTATGCAGGACCACATTAACAGTTTTCATGTGTTGCTGCCATGCTATGTTGTTGTCTTAGGTCTCTCTTTATGTCGTGTTGTGGTGTCTCTGTTGTGATGTGTATTTTGTCCTGTATTTTTATATATATACATATATACATTTTTTTAAATCCCAGCCCCTGTCCCCGCAAGAGGCCTTTTGCCTTTTGGTAGGCCGTAATTATAAATAAGAATTTGTTCTTAACTGACTTACACTAGTTAAATAAAGGTTAAATCAAATTCAAAATTAAAAAACAGCTGAACATGGTTGTCAGTCTGGATGGGCCTCCAGGTGATCACACAGTACTCCAACAGACAATCCACATATCCAGGGCCAAGCTCAGTATTCAAATGTTGTGGCATATTGCAGATAGAAATGTCATGAATAAAGAGGTGTTTCCTTATCCTACGTGTCAGAGAGGTATGTTAATTCTCTATCTGAACGTTTACAACATTGTTCCCTGCTGAACACAGCCCTGTATTCAGCTTGAGCAAACCCCATGTATGTGTTGATGCTAAGAGAACCCCATTTAAGAGAGAGAACCCCATTTAAGAGAGTGAACCCCATTTAAGAGAGTGAACCCCATTTAAGAGAGAGAACCCCATTTAAGAGAGTGAACCCCATTTAAGAGAGTGAACCCCATTTAAGAGAGAGAACCCCATTTAAGAGAGAGAACCCCATTTAAGAGAGAGAACCCCATTTAAGAGAGAGAACCCCATTTAAGAGAGAGAACCCCATTTAAGAAAGAGAACCCCATTTAAGAGAGAGAACCCCATTTAAGAGAGAGAACCCCATTTAAGAGAGAGAACCCCATTTAAGAGAGATAACCCCATTTAAGAGAAAGAACCCCATTTAAGAGAGAGAACCCCATTTAAGAGAGAGAACCCCATTTAAGAGAGAGAACCCCATTTAAGAGAGAGAACCCCATTTAAGACGCAGAAAGATCTAAAGGAAGTGAAAACAGCGGAATCAGCCCTTTCTACTCTCTGCCCTATAATGGTTTTGTGGATTGCGGTGAATCTGTCCTGCCATGCCACTGCACGACCCAAAAAGGCTAACAAGGCCTCCTACTGGCCGTGTATGAAGAGGGGCACAACATCACAGTAATCCGAGGCATCGGGGGAAAGACTTTGGTGCGGTTTTCATCTCCCACGGCAATCAAATTTCCCTAAATGTTTCCCCCCGAAACAGGCCTGACGTTTTAATTGTGGACTATATTTTGTTCCACACTTTCTACATTCTTGGCAAAACAAATGTTCTCCCTCAGGTTGCCGCTGGAGACCATTCTCAAATTAGGCGGCGATATTCTAAAGGTCCTTGCTTTACCGTATTTATAATGCAAAATGAAAACACTTAAAAACTGAAACCAGGCTCTTGTGGTGTCACATGAAAAACAATTGGCATTTTTCTTGTGTGGAATTCACTGACTGGATTTTCCTTCTCTACTTCTGGAAAACAACATCAAAACAAAGGCATAAAAGTGATGGCAACGATTAAAAGAACAGAATATAAAAGTTTACGAAGATCATAGCTGCCACACCGGTATTAATAGCAGTGCCCTGAGTGAGTGTTAGAATCCTGCTGTTGCCTCAGGCACATGCCAAACCATTTTTTTTCTCTCTCTCTCTCTCTCTCTCTCTTTCTCTCTCTCTCTCTCTCTCTCTCTCTCTCTCTCTCTCTCTCTCTCTCTCTCTCTCTCTCTCTCACACACACACACACACAATTACGCTACTTCAAAACCACCGCACATAGTTTGTTACCTCGTTCTCCCTCATATGTTAATGAGACCCAGTCACAAGAATGCTATGTCAACATGGCTCCGATCTTTAATATTCTAGACAATGAAGAGTTAAATTCCTTCTGTATGAAGACTTTGGAAAAACAAGACCTTTAACCTTGAATGACAATGGACAATTGTGACCCCCCCCCCCCCCCCTGAATTGACTCATTCAAACATTTCAATTAGATGAATCAAACTTCAATACGATTTGAGTTATTAAGTTCTAGCGTTTTGAGTGTTGTGACACTCAAAATCGCAACATCACAGTAATAAAACTGGCTTACCATATCAGCATGTGTGTGTAGATTTGCAGAAGTGATTTGCTGTGCATATTTACTGCTCAAAGACAGACTGCCAAGATTAAGCTCAAAGTAACAAACCAATTCTCTCCCAGAAAGACAGAAAAATGACACTTCATCTTTCCCTCAGTCTACTCCCGGCGGAGGGATCCCGGTCAAGCCAAAAGGCGTCGACCATTACATATTTCTCCTATGTCGAGTTATGTTACTCTCGGGAAGACAGTTACCAAGAAAAGAGAAGCATCAATGCATTTGGCGTTGGATAGAGATGAGATAAGAATGAGAGAGACCTTCCACCAAAAGAATTTCACACCAATGAGACAATCCATTTGTTCCAGGCCAAAATGGTGGTCTGCTCTTTGAATGTGTGGGAAGGCATGCTAATGCTAATAGCAATGAAACAAATCTGAGGTAGCTGGGCACCCCGCTAATGCCATCCAACCGCTGAAACGTAGACCTGAAACTACACTGCAGTGTTCCACTTTCGCCAGTTTTTCCATGTCACCACGCTCTTTCGTACTCTCCACTGGCTCCCAGCCAAAGCGTTCATCCATTTCAAGACCCTGGGGCTTGCCTACGGAGAAGTAAGGGGTACTGCCCCTTCCTACGTTCTGTTTATGGTCAAACCTTAACCACAACCCAAGCACTCCGTTCTGCCACCTCCGGTCTATTGGCTCTCCCACTCCTACATCACTATTTAGGGTTCGGGCCTTTCAAGATTTTTATGTCTTATTGGAAATTGAAGTGAAGCCATTCCCAACCCTAAAATATTTTGTTTTGCATCATACATTTTAAATGGCATCTCTCTGCACAAGGCATCTCTCTGCACAAGGCATCACTCTCCACAAGGCATCCCTCTCCATAAGGCATCCCTCTCCACAAGGCATCTCTCTCCACAAGGCATCCCTCTCCACAAGGCATCCCTCTCCACAAGGCATCCCTCTCCACAAGGCATCCCTCTCCACAAGGCATCCCTCTCCACAAGGCATCCCTCTCCACAAGGCATCCCTCTCCACAAGACATCCCTCTCCACAAGGCATCCCTCTCCACAAGGCATCCCTCTCCACAAGACATCACTCTCCACAAGGCATCACTCTCAGGGATGGGAAACTCCTGAGAGGGATGTGAAAACAAGCTTAAAGCATCAGATTTGTACAAGGGTACTGAGTAAAAACAGATGTGTTGTCTGTACAGTTGCCTGATGGGCAATCCAAATAATGCGCTGTAATCTGTATGTCCAACGTAGTTCATCCGTCCCAACTAACATCTGCTTTGGCAGCTTAAGTGCAATACATTCACATGCATGGACACAGGCCTCCAGTTTGGATTACTTGGTAATTCTACAGCATCAACTTTTCTTAGTGTGTTTGTCTAGGCGCTTCCCCATAAGAGCATTTTATCTACCGTCAGACCATCTGAACCACACCCACAAAAATAAAATAAAAATCAACACACATGCTGTGACAATTTATCTGTTCAGTCGTTTCAAATATTTGGGCGCGCTCCAAAGCTGTTTAGCTGACCTCATGAAGACCAAAAGGACTCTCTAAAACAAGCAACAAATAGTCAAACTGTTTCTTTCTTTTGTTTTTCCCTGAGGAGTAATTATCGAACATTGGTGGTATTATTGACATGATTCGCTTGTGATTTGTTCAGAACAGCCAGTGCAGAGGGAGTGAGGTCACAGGGGTTCAGCCAGCGAGGAATGTCTTTGATTAACTACGTCCAAGCATTGATCGGTGAAGAACAAATAAGAGGATAGGGGTTCACAGCATGTACGGTTACATGCACACAATAATAGGATTATTGTGGATAGTCAGATTAATATAATAGTTAGATTACAATGTTGACATGCTTTGCAAGATGAACGATTTCACCTAATAATCTTGTTTACAGGGATACATCTGAAATCAGGCTTCCTGTTGGCACTCTGATAAATGCAGAAAAATCGGCAATGGAAATAAACATTCTACCACAATAAGCATGTTATTTGTTGGGATGGCGATTTGCTTCTGGGACGTATAAAGTAATGTGAAAACGATTTCTAAGATGCATTCAGTTGTTCCGAAACTCAACTTCGCTTAAGAGGGAGGCTCACTCGGGCTGGTGCTAAGACATGCGCAGATCAAATACACGTCTGGAACGCCGACTAAGGCATTTTACGTGTCCTAATCATTCAAAATGTTGCTTAGAAAACCAGGTGTTTTTATCGGTGTCTGCTCACTTCGATTTTTGACCTTACGCCGATTAAGATAAACACAATAAGGTGTTTACATTACTTTTTCTATAATCAGTTGAAAAATTGAATTGTTAATGTGCGTGTAAATGTGTTCAATGTCACAGTGGTGAACTGGCTCACAGACCAACATATCAAATTGAATGGTGTGTTCATGGCAAAAAAAACGTTACACGATTCCACAACAACATTGACTCTGTAAAGATACCTTCTAGAAAGCATTGTGTTGTAGCCAGAGCAGAACTATATGGTGCTACTTGACTAGGGCCACCTCTGTGGACGTGACAAAAGCATTGGCTGTAGTGTAGGTCAATGTTCGATAAATGATGCATCTTTTGGAAAGACGAAAGACTGGACACAAGTTATAATTCAATTGAGGAGTTTCCTGCAGCATAACAAAGCTACAAAATCTATCTTGAATGAAGGGCAGAACAATTCTCTTTTTGTAGAATTAATTGACTGTAAAGCTCTTCCCTCATCAAACCCGTCGACATACTGTCCAGTAAAACCTCAGAGGCAGGAATGCGTAGGGGGAAAGGGGGAAAACCTTTCTAGAAAGTTCTGCCCTGTAGTTTATGGCTCCCGAGTGGCGTCACTACAGTCCCCAGTTCCAGATTCAGACTGTATCACATCCAGCCGTGATTGGGGGTCTCATAGGGCGGCGCACAATTGGCCCAGCGTCGTCCGGGTTTTTGCCGGGTTAGGCCGTCATTGTAAAGAAGAATTTGTTCTTAACTGACTTGCCTAGTTAAATAAAGGTTAACTAAAAATAAAAAAAGTTGAACCTATTTACTGTATTTTCTAACCAGACACAGTAAACGTAAAGAAAGCATTAAATAAATGTCCTGGTTCGATATCGCACGTTCAGTTTGATCAGTCAGTCCATAACTCTGACGTTCGTATCTTTGAGGTTCTATACTGTATTTAGCCAAAAACAGATGTTATTATTGCAACGCAATCGACATGTACAGGATCCTACCCATGTATGGCAGGTATTACATTGTGTACCTCCACTAGATATTTGTCAAACAGTATATGTTAATGTTATAATTCAGGTGGACAGTTGAACACTTTACTGATGGATTGGTTTGGGCGTGTCGCATCTGCAATGCATTTGCTGGGAGGGAGAGGTCCATGCAAGGTAGTGTAGAAACAAATGTTGAATTACAAGTGTGATTGAAGAAATTTGCCATCTACTAAGCAAACCATGGAATCTCAGGCTTTAACAGAGACATCCACGGTATACTTTACCCAGCTGTTTGTAGTCAAAGAGTGGTGGATAGGGGGTCAAAAGGTAGCATAGACGATTATTATGAAAAAAAAGGTCACTTTTTTTTTGTACAATCGTCAAACTAGCTTTTGGAACTGCTTCCGAATACCAACATGTTTGAACTCAAGGACTTTTCGGCCTTTGGTTATAATACGGTAAGGATTAGTGTATTATGTCCGTGTGAGCTTCAACACCATAACAAATGCACACCCGACAGGCGAGGTCGTCTGAGAGACAGCCAAGACCCACTTGATTGTTATTTTCTCCTCTTGCTTCAAACGCCAGCCATTTTCAGGTTTCCATAGGGATCCATGGGTCTCAAAGTAGACCAGGTGTCTTCTATACGCACCGCCCCATATGGGTATTGCACCTTTGAGAAATCAGTCCTAGTTGCAGTACGTAAATACGGGTCAGTGTCCAACGGTCGCATAACGCTGACGGGTGCTGATCCACAGTTCTGACCTCAAGGTCTTTCTCTGGTAAAGACAATGTCAATTCAACACATTTAAATAGTGTAAAGTTTAGTCTTTTGGGGGCATTTGATCAACATTAATGATAGGCAACATTGTTTTGTTGAGTACATTCATCGAAATGGGCATTCTTACAGTGAGAGTGAATGTTTTAAGACCTTTCATGGTTACCTGGTTTGATTGAATGTGCCCTTTAGTACCATGGTCTGAAAAGCAACAGTGAGGTAGCTACAAAATAACTCCCTCATGGCACACTATTGCAGGGTTAAACTACTGACATATACAGCACCGGTAAAAAGTTTTAGAAAACCTACTCAGTCAAGGGCTTTTTCTTTATTTTGTACATTGTAGAAGAATAGTGAAGACATCGAAACTATGATATAGCACATATGGAATCATGTAGCGACCAAAAAAGTGTGAAAGAAATCAAAATATATCTTATATTTAAGATTCTTCAAAGTAGCCACCCCTTGCCTTGGTGACAGCTTTGCACACACACAGCTTTGCATTCTCTCAACCAGCTTCAAAAGGAATACTTTTCCAACGATCTTGAAGGAGTTCCCACATACATGTATGTGAGGTTATGATTGGTCACATTACCAATTACTGTAAAACATATTTTTTTTAAAGTAGGATGTACGAGGGTGGTGAAGTGTCTGGCCTGGTTATGTGCCCACCATAGTTGTAATCATGTTGGGAAGGACTATGTGGGGGGGGGGCTTAATATTGAGCGAGAACTCACCCTGATTATTACATTTGCAGGATTATACAAAAATGGTCAATATATCAGCAGTAATTGATAGAGAATGTTGAGAGTCACATGATTACACTACTGTATCACACTTAATGTACTTCACAAACTCAACCTTCAGATGACCTTCTTGTCCTGTTTATGGCATTGTAGTCCATTATTGTATCTTCGCTTTTTATTGTTTTGCTCTTCATTCTTAGTGCACGTGACACGTCTCTTGTGAAGTGGGCCACTGAATTGCACAATGCTGTCCTTATCTGGCATTAATAAAATCACTGTATTTTCTTGAAGCATGTGTGTAACTCAGAGGCCATTTTTTATTAAGACTGTGAAGAGCAGCGTTGATGCATTGAAACACTAGAGGGCGTATGCATGGTGTAAACACTAGGCACTTACACAACAGCTGTGCTAAATGTTGACTAATGGGAAATGGTTTGCTACGATTTTATACTGTTTCCTTATGTCATTGACCATATCTCTGCTAGCATTTTCTATCCTGGTATTGACTCTGATATCAATTCCTTGTGACTCTGGGACTGTCCCTAATATAGACACCGTACACATAATTCAACTCATGGACAGACAGGACTCGTTTTTGTGTCCAACAGGGTCACGAGGAGGGATGAGCCAATGAAATTGCAAGTCCCACCCAGTTGACGACAATAAGATGGTGGAAGCAATCAATGGCACTGCTCATGCTAATGCTGCTTTTTGGCCTCTGTGATTATCGATGGTTCAACTTCTGTATCAGCAGAATAAGGTCTGGTGTCAAATCTGTCCATTCAGGACGTGTTGCTGTGCAAATCAAAACACACTTCTGAGATCTTGAAATTGGTTTCAGTTGATTGAACAATACGGTATCTACAGTATCATCCTACATTGTTTTAAAATTGGATCCAGACATGAATTAATTGAAAAAGGAACATGGTACAAAACAATTCTTACTCATGGACTTTTTTTTTGAAACATTCAAAACATACGTTTTTTAAATATTTTTAAAGGATTGGGCTTTTAATAGTTATTGCAGGGTGGGTTAATGTTTTGATACGGTGTGGTCTTAAACCTTCAATTCACTTATGTTAAATTGCCCGTAATGTTTCCTCTTCACTGCATTCCTGATCTGTGGAAGCCTGCAATCAATGTCAGAACTCTGATTGGCACTATGGTGAAAATGTTCCTCTGATTGGCACTATGATGAAAATGTTCCTCTGATTGGCACTATGATGAAAATGTTGGAACATTTCGGATTCAGACCATGCTCTAAATGATTGTTTTTCCAGGTGTTTCCCCATCTGAGGACTTGTCATTCCTTGTTGAGGAAATGTGTGAAAACGGATGCACTACCTATCCTCTATATCCCACGAAGAGGCTCTTTCTAACCCCCAGAGTGCAAATTATTAGGTGACCATTTTGTTCACAGGACTGAACACGGAAAATAGCCCCCCCCCCCCCCCCACCACACACACCTGTAATTCGCACACTGCTATAATGAACTACTGTAGGTCCACTGGGATGTTCATCATGAAGCCTACTAGAGTACGTTGTCAGGGGTCCGGGGGGATTTCAATATAAAGTCAAATCAAATGTTTTATTGGTCACATACACATATTTAGCAGATGTTATTGTGGGTGTAGCGAAATGCTTGTATAATGAGGCACTCATAAAAAAATCAGGGTTCTCTGTTTCTGCACGGTTTTAAACTATGGACCTGTGAGGCGAATGTGATAATCACTTCACCACAGAAACTGCTATATTCAGACGTACTAAGTGAACTTAATGTCAGACTCAAATGTGTCATTGCTTGGCTTTCGGGAGGTAGAAAACATCATCTTTCACATTCTTCATATCTCCATTTCTGATAATTTAAAGAGTTTAAAAAGTGGCACTGGTTTTAACAATCCACAGTAGTAAAATTGTGGTGCAGCTGCGTCAAGTAATTTGTCCCATTAATCATGTCCCTAACGCTGTTCCATCTCGCAGTATAATTTCATTTAGCTGAAAAATGTTTCCACACATACAGCAGTCCTTTGAAATAGGCACCCTAATTATCTAGTGCAGCAGGAAATCACAAAAATAGAAGTCGCACACTTATTAGATTTTTCATAAAACCTTGTCTGTTTCACAGTTTTTTGACGGTCTGATTTGACAAACTGGTTTTCTTTAATGTTTTTTTCTTTCATAACATCGCTCCAGTTCTTATCTAAATTCTAGGCAGCGCTGTCGCTTAAAAAAAAAAAAAAAATGAAATAAAATTAGTAGCAGTTTGACACAAAAGGTCAAAGGTCAGTCAGTTATTTATGGACTTCATTTGTTGACTGTGTTGCATGCTCATAATTGTGTTAGACTTAGCCCCTTTAGCAGCCCAGCATTCCTTTCATGATGGAGAGTGATTATTATTGAAATTCAATCCAACCCGCAAGCTTGTAAAAATAAATGCAATTCAGTTTTACGTGATATTTGACCACAATTTTACAAACGGCACTCAATTATATTATTCTAAGCACTTCAATGTTGGAATGTGAAATGTCCGTGTGGCTATGCATGTGAATACAATGTGAAACAAACACGCTAGAGATGTGATTTGATTGAATCTGGTTTCCAGTATTTGTCAATGGTCCTCACTGTACAACTGATCAGGATACAGAGCAGTTTATCCACTACGGAGGAGAGAAACATTTTAA
Organism: Oncorhynchus mykiss; assembly: GCF_057628025.1. Classification (NCBI taxonomy): domain Eukaryota; kingdom Metazoa; phylum Chordata; class Actinopteri; order Salmoniformes; family Salmonidae; genus Oncorhynchus; species Oncorhynchus mykiss. The sequence continues at coordinate 68,068,961 of NC_143040.1, forward strand.
AGCTTAAACTTTCTCAAGACTTTATAATTTAATACCCAAAAAATGTTCAAACCATCACTACTATATTGACCGTTTTTGAAAATTGTCAGCTGGCTGTTTCTTTAATACAAATTGAGTTATAATGAGACGTTCCAGTGGTAAAACCTTAGGCTTGATTAGCTCACCCATCATGGGAGGGTTACGGCCCGTTCGTAAGGTTGTTTGTGCTCCAAAAAAAAGCAAGATTAGCCAAGTTTTGCTAATGTGTAATAATTCAATTTCAACCCGTACTGTCAACAGTATGTCTCCTCTGAGAACGTTGGTACTCTCACTGAACCAAAGAATGAACCCACGGAGAAGAGAGTACAGTACGTCAGAATGAATAATACAAATGTGCAGTGTATTCGGAAAGTATTCTGGCAATGCAAAAAACGGGTTTTTAGAATTTTATTGATGATTGTAAACAAAATAATGGCCAAATTTGTTTTTATGTATGTTTATTCAGAAATATTACGATGAACTTATGATTCATTACATTGTTCATTCAAGCATGACACGACACCTGAGCTATGGAGTGATTACACACAGTATCACACTACACCTTAGATATCAAGTGACTACACATGCGGCAGGGTAGCCTAGTGGTTAGTAACTGGAAGGTTGCAAGATCAAACCCACGAGCTGACAAGGTAAAAAAATCAATCGTTTTTCCCCTGAACAAGGCAGTTAACCCACTGTTCCTAGGCCATCATTGAAAATAAGAATTTGTTTGTAGCTGACTTGCCTGGTATATTAAATGAGGTTCATTGCTCTTTAACAGCTTTTCAGTTGCTCTCCCTTCTTTAGGCATAATAGATATAGGTAATAGTTATTTGAAGGGCAATTTAACCACCCCATAATCAACACATATAGTTCTTCAGTCTTGACATGGGCATTAGGCATAACCATCTGTATCAAGCAGATCTCTAACATGAAGCAAATGACTTTGACTCTAGCCTATACCCCTGACAGGAGAGTTATGTAGCCCTAACACGTTCCTCTATGTTGCTGAGCCAATTGTGGTCTTAATGTGAACCACATCCACCTTGCCGAGCAAGGTCTGGCCTTTTCACATGATCTGGTTTAGGTGTGGTAAACTGGCCCACTTATGGATTGTAATATCAATGGTAACAGAGCCAAGTGGTAACATTGTAACATGGATGGCCCACTTATGGATTGTAATATCAATGGTAACAGAGCCAAGTGGTAACATTGTAACATGGATCGGATTTGGGCAATAATAATCTTGCTGCCAGGTTTTGAGACGACCACAGGTCCTTGTTTAAAGCTGCATTATGTATCTTTTTGGGCTACCTGACCAAATTCACATAGAAATGTGAGTTGTAGATCTGTCAATCGCTTTGAAAGCAAGTCTAAGAAGCAGTATAGCTTTTCTATGCTTCTATTTCTATGCTTCTATTTAAGTTTAGTATTTTTTCTCTTTCACTTTCTGTTTTGTACATCGGCTTCAAACAGCTGAAAATACAATATTTTTGGTGATGGAAAATATATTTCACATCTGTTTAGATGGTACAGTTATTCTCTACACTATACAGTGGCTAGCGAAAGTATTCACCCCCTTGTCATTTTTCCTATTTTGTTGCCTTACAACCTGGAATTGAAAGGGATATTTGGGGGGTTTGTATCATTTGATTTACACAACATGGCTACCACTTTATTGTGAAACATACAAGAAATAAGACCAAAAAAACAGAAAACTTGAGCGTGCATTACTATTCACCCACCTAAAGTCAATACTTTGTAGAGTCACCTTTTGCAGCAATTACAGCTGCAAGTCTCTTGGGGTATGTCTCTATAAGCTTGGAACATCTAGCCACTGGGATTTTTGCCCATTCTTCAAGGTAAAACTGCTCCAGCTCCTTCAAGTTGGATGGGTTTTGCTGGTGTACAGCAATCTTTAAGTCATACCACAGAATCTCAATTGGATTGAGGTCTGGGCTTTGACTAAGCCATTCCAAGACATTTAAATGTTTCCCCTTAAACCACTAGAGTGTTGCTTTAGCAGTATGCTCAGGGTCATAGTCCTGCTGGAAGGTGAACCTCCGTCACAGTCTCAAATCTCTGGAAGACTGAAACAGATTTCCCTCAAGAATTTCCCTTTATTTAGCACCATCCATCATTCCTTCAATTCTGACCTCTTTCCCAGTCCCTGCCAATCAGAAACATCACCACAGCATGATGCTGCCACCACCATGCTTCACTGTGGGGATGGTATTCTCGGGGTGATGAGAGGTGTTGGGTTTGCGCCAGACATAGCGTTTTCCTTGTTGGTCAAAAAGCTCAGTTTTAGTCTCATCTGACCAGAGAACCTTCCTCCATATGTTTGGGGAGTCTTCCACATGCCTTTTGGCAAACACCAAACGTGTTTGCTTATTTTTTTTTTTTAAGAAATCGCTTTTGCTGGCCATAAAGCCAGCTCTGTGGAGTGTACGGCTTGAAGTGGTCCTATGGACAGATACTCCAATCTCTGCTGTGGAGCTTTGCAGCTCCTTCAGGGTTATCTTTGTTCTCCTTGTAGCCTTTCTGATTAATGCCCTCCTTGCCTGGTCTGTGAGTTTTGGTGGGTTTGTTGTGGTGCCATATTCTTTCCATTTTTTAATCATGGATTTAATGGTGCTCAGTGGGATGTTCAAAGTTTCTGATATTTTTTTATAACCCAACCCTGATCTGTACTTCTTCACAAATTTGTCCCTGACCTGTTTGGAGAGTTCCTTGGTCTTCATGGTGCTGCTTGCTTGGTGGTGCCCCTTGCTTAGTGGTGTTGCAGACTCTGGGGCCTTTCAGAACAGGTGTATAAATACTGAGATCATGTGACAGATCATGTGACACTTAGATTGCACACAGGTGGACTTTATTTAACAAATTATGTGACTTCTGAAGGTAATTGTTTGCCCCAGATCTTATTTAGGGGCTTCATAGTAAAGGGGGTGAATACATATGCACGCACCACTTTTCCATTTTTTATTATTTAGAATCTTTGGAAAAAAAACTATTTTTTAAATTTCACTTCACCAATTTGAACTATTTCGTGTATGTCCATTACATGATATCCAAATAAAATCAATTTAAATTACAGGTTGTAATGCAACAAAATAGGAAAAACACCAAGGGGGATGAATACTTTTGCAAGGCACAGTATATGCTTGTTTTTTCACATAAACTAAAATTAGGTGAACTATTCAAATTTTTGCAAACAGGAAATGGTGGCGCAATTTCTGCATAGTGCACCTTTAGTTAAAACACAGTGCTGTCTCTACAGCCCAGTAAGGTCGTGTTCTGTTGGTATGTAATGGTAGAAAAGGTTTGGAAGGGGAGGATGTACTGTACGACTTCAAATTAACAATACGAATGTACCACCCACCTTGTATTGCACAACAGCTATTTTGTGCTAGAGCTTTCGTCATATACGGTATTAGCTGTGACAGTGAACTTCTGGATGGACTTCAAGGATCCCTCCGCCCATAGGGTGAGGCAGTAGGCCTTTGCTCTCTTCTCCTCTCTGTCCACACACAGAAGCAAAGGACCTCACAGCAGGACCTTTACAAGCGCTATAAACTTTTATATGTATTTACTGACATAAAAGCACTGCAGTAAATTGCCTGTACACCTATTTTCGGTGCACAAGTAAAGAACACTGCACATGTAAAGAACATGGTCCCCAAGAGGTTGATTTATTACCGAACAGTGTATTATGTTACAAATTCGATCGAAGGATATCTGAAATTTGCTTTAATTATTTGATATATACATTTACTGCAGAAAGTATTCAGACCCCTTCCCTTTTTCCAAATTTTGTTACGTTACAGCCTTATTCTAAAATGGATTATATATATATTTTTTCTCAGCTATCTACACACAATACTCCATAATGACATCACAATACCCCATAATGTCATCACAGTACCCTATAATGACAAAGAGAAAATTGTTTTTTACATAAGTATTCAGGCACTTTGCTATGAGACTCGAAATTGAGCTAAGGTGCATCCTGTTTCCATTGATCATCCATAAGACGTTTCTACAACTTGATTGGAGTCAACCTGTGGTGAATTCAGCTCTCGAGTGGCGCGGCGAACATTGTAAATAAGAATTTGTTCTTAACTGACTTGCCTAGTTCAATAAAGGTACAAAACAAATCTATTGATTGGACATGATTTGGAAAGGCACACACCTGTCTATAAAAGGTCCCACAGTTGACAGTGCATGTCAGAGCAAAAACCAAGCCATGAGGGTCAAAGGAATTGTCTGTAGAGCTCCAAGACAGGATTGTGTCGAGGCACAGATCCGGGGAAGGGTACCAAAACATTTATGCTGCATTGAAGGTCTCCAAGAACACAGTGGCCTTCATCATTCTTAAATGGAAGAAGTTTGGAAGACTCTTTTGAGAGTTGGCCGCCCGGCCAAACTGAGCAATCGGAGGAGAAGGGCCTTGGTCAGGGAGGTGACCAAGAACCCGATGGTCACTCTGACAAAGCTCGAGAGTTCCTCTGTGGAGATGGGAGAACCTTCCAGAAGGACAACCATCTCTGCAGTGCTCCACCAATCAGGCATGTATGGTAGAGTGGCCAGATAGAAGCCACTCCTCAGTAAAAGACACATCACAGCCAGCTTGGAGTTTGCCAAAAGGCACCTAAAGAACTCTCAGACCATGAGAAACAAGATTCTCTTCTCTGATGAAACCATGATTGAACTCTTTGGCCTGAATGCCAAATGTCACTTCTGGAGGAAACCTGGCACCATGCCTACGGTGAAGCATGGTGGTGGCAGCATCATGCTGTGGGAATGTTGTTCAGCGGCAGGAACTGGGAGACTAGTCAGGATCGAGAGAAAGATGGAGCAAAGTACAAAAAACCTGCTCCAGAGCGCTCAGAACCTCAGCCTGTGGTGAAGGTTCACCTTCCAACAGGTCAAAGACCCTAAGCACACAGCAAAGACAATGCAGGAGTGGCTTCGGGACAAGTCTCTGAATGTCCTTGAGTGGGCCAGCCAGAGCTCGGACTTAAACCAGATCAAACATCTCTGGAGAGACCTAAAAATAGCTGTGTAGCAATGCTCTCCATCCAACCTGACAGAGCTTGAGAGGATCTGCATAGAGTAATGGGAGAAACTCTCTAAATACAGGTGTGCCAAGCTTTTTGCGTCATATCCAAGAAGACTCAAAGCTGTAATCGCTGCCAAAAATGCCCCAACAAAGTACTGAATTCTTATGTAAATGTAATATTTCAGTATTTTTTTAAATATTTGCAAACATTTTTTTTTTTAAATACAGTTTTTGCTTTGACGTTAGAGGGTATTGTGTATAGATTGATAATCGACAATAACGATTAGATACATTTTTGGAATAAGGCTGTACTGTAACAAAATGTGGAAAAAGTCAAGGCGTCTGAATGCATTCCTAATGAACTGTAGATGTAACAAATATCCGAGAACAGGCCAGTTGTTAAGCTATTTCATTCATGTTGCTTCCAAAACTATATCTCCATTAGTACATCTAATTTTACTGCATGATTGAGTTGCATCGATACGATCCAAGCCCATTTCATAACACAACTGGCTAATCAAAGGGTTTATACTGTAGGGGAAGAGCATGCAATACCTCACCAATTTGTATGGCTAATTTACAAATGAGTTGGATCGGGCCTATATGTTTTGTGACCTCTTCTTCCACGGGAAACTTAATTTAATTTCCTTAGGGAAAGTATACTGTATCTTGTTAATTCTCAAAATGATTTATAGTTAGTCTTGTACAGAGGCCAAGGACTCTTATTTAGAACAATTTTTTTTTTTAAAGCCTTTTGAGTAAATAGGGAAATGTGAGATGTATTTTGAATCAGCTCAGGCCTTCGAGGTGATTTAAGGTGAGCAGGATATTGTAGTAATTGCAGATTAGCTGAGCTATTGTCCTAGCAAGGCTGTCGTTGTGAAAGCCAACAATGTAAGTTTGTGCTGTAAGTGGTTTGCAGCTCAGTCAGATAAACTGACGACGTAACTTTAACAAAATAATCTGTATTTTACTGTAGCGACATGTCTCTGTGTATGCGGGGTTGTACAATATTACGACTCAATTCATGAAATGATCAGTCACGAAAACATCCCAGCTAAAAATACGAACCTAATATGAGATAGATTACAGGTTATTTTTGGTGAAGATACTTCATTCTCAAAGCCTTGATCACTGACTCCTAAATCTTGATTTGGAAGATATTTGAGAACTCTGCACTGGCAGTGTATTAATCAAACACACAGTCCTTCTGTGTCTGAGGATATTCAATATTTTAGCTGTCTCCTTGTTTACAAAGGAGTAGGCTACTATTATGTTTGGCCTCAAGCTGATCGCTGTTGGAACTTGCCAGAATAGACAACCAATCCCCATATGGAATCAATAGTGACACATTTTACATTTACATATTTGTCATATAGCAGACGCTCTTATCCAGAGCAACTTGCAGTAGTGAGTGAATATTTTTTTTTTTTTCTTTTTCGTAATGGTGGCCCGTTGTAATTAAACCCACAACCCTGGCGTTGCTCTACCAACTGAGCCACACGGGAACAACATCGAAGTGCCGTTATTTTTCACAGGTAAAAGTGAGACCCATGTTTCACCTCATAAAACGTTATGGTGTTTTAAACAAAAACTGCCGCTGGGGTCATAAAACTCCAGTTAGAAAACGGCAGGGTCTCCCAAGGACATTTCTCCACACACATATTTTTTTTCTCCTCTCTTCCCCTCTTCAATCTCAAGATGTATGTCCAGCTCACTTTTCCGAGAGGGAGACCCTTGCAAGAAAAGAGCAGAAAATGGCTATCAATCAGGGACATTTCGAATCAGGAAATACAAATGACAGTTATTTTTCTTTCAAACGCAAACCACATGTCCAAAAAAAAAACACACTGATGTCAGTTTGCGGGGATTGATGCCGCTCAGAGATCAAGTCACTCTGTGCTTTTGGTTCACTGCAGAATGCAACCAAGGTTACATATTCAAATGGCCCTATTCAAGAAAAAAAAAACATGCTAGGACCAAGTCAGTGTTCTGCTTGTGTAATGGAGGTGGCTCGGTGACCAATCACACGTGACGAGTAACCTTGTGTGAGACCTGAAGGGTTGTATTGATTCCCTAAGAAAAGGCCTTGGCTTTGGTTTAGCAGGCTAATCAGCACTTCTGATGCACTGGGTTTGAACCCTAAACACAACTAGATTGAGTATTTAATTCAGTCATTGTATCGCTTGCCTTCTTGCACCACACCCTGATTAAATAATAAAAACGGTACAGCGCTGGGAATCCATTTCTGTGGGTGTTATCAACGAGAAGTAAGTGTTCTGTTGGCATGCTTCAGTTCCCCCTCCACCCTGACTGCACTAACCAGGCCAGACTACTGTCTTGTGAAATGTGGAACATATTTGGAGATCTTACGTAAACCAACAGAGAAACCCCTTTTGGGAATAACACACAAGTTCGGAGGAGCGCTAGAAATGAGACCAGGAATATAAGAATTCCAGATTTGATCGGCCAGCCTCCGGGGACTGCTCCGTTGGTGGACCGGCCAAATCAGTGTGCATCCCTAGAATTCTCAGACTGGCCAAGGAATCAGAACAAACAAGCAGATGTAACTAGACGGCCTAAATATACCGCCAATATGTATTCAGGAGCCAAGCAGTTATGATTTTTTCCCTTGTGCGATATGCCCCGGCGTTGTCCAAGACATTGCACCCACCATTAACCCCAGTAAGACTAGCTGTCGCCGTTAGCGTCGGGGAAAGGGGATCCTAATAAAACAAATCAAATCATTAGGCGAGGTCTAAGACATTTCACCCACCATTAGCTATGGTCCAAAACATTTCACCCACTATTAGTGTTCTAGCTTTATGACTGAATGGAGATAACAACATTACCAGGGTGTATGTGCTCCAGTATTTGTGTTGTGTTGTGATGTTGTTAATTGTGAGGTTAAGGAAACATTGCTGGATTTATTTTCTGGACCAATTGCTGGAGTTTCCTAATTCGGGGCCTTTACTGGAGTTTTCAAAACGTTCCCCCTTCTTGTTAAGAGATCAGGTGAAAACAAGGGCTGCCAAATCATTTATTTGTTGAATGTCACGGTAAAGCATGTCAAACTATGACTACACACATTCTGGAGTGGATGGGGGGTGCTTGGCAATACAATATAAATGAGTAGTTCCACCTCAATCTTCTTGTGTTAGCTCCCTGCCTAGGCTTTAGCTCAGAGGGCTAACACTGCATAGACTGTATAACAATATATCTGTAACAGTCTAACGGCATGGCAGAGACCTGGGGTCGAGCCCTATTTAGTCACACAGACCTCAAATGGAAAACCACACGGCTTAGCTCAAGTAACATTGCAACAGTTCCAAATCACAGCTCTGAAAAAGAAAAGTGGTAAGAAATGTGTCTGAACAGTCGGTGAAACAGATTGAAAAATGCTTTCCTTTATGTTAAGGTGCTAGGACATATGGTTTGCTTTAAAAGTCGAGGGTGGTCTTGGAGATTTTAGCCCACTCTAATTCTCTATAAGTAATTGTAAATGAAAGTATTGCTCTGTGTCTATTCACTCCAGGTGGCTGCAAAAGCTCCACATAACTAAGGATATAATAAGCTTTCAACACCTATAATTTGCACAAATGTATTGGGAGAAAATAATGGAAATGTAATATTTTTATAGAACCAGTTCTAATGCCCAACGCAATAAACTCATGCCAGAAATTGACAGATTATGTTACAATTCAAACCACCTGCAGATCACAAATTGATGTTTGGATAGACCATTGTATAAAACAACAGCTATTTTGTAACTATTTTGCTCCAATAAAGAGGCAGCATTTTAGCCAATTAACACTATTTGTGAGTATGAATGGAGATTTATGGAGTGTGTTTGACTTTATATTATGTTATGACATGGCCCAAAGAGTGAAATGTGACATGTAAAGGGAATTATGTACCGATTCCACTCTCATTCCACCAAAAGCTGTTGTCTCAGTGTAGCATAATTATCTAGTAGAACATGTATTTCTTAAGATGTTCCTCTTACTGGAGTTACAGTGGGACATTTTCTTGACTGATTGATGAGTATAACATGCACATGTGTTATATAACATAACATGCACGCCTAAGTCCATTATGCTATAAAGAGTTCTTAAAAACATTACCACTCTTAAGCACGCCTACTGTAAGTCTACCATGCTATAAAGAGTTCTTAAAAAAATTACCACTCTTAAGCACGCCTACTGTAAGTCTACCATGCTATAAAGAGTTCTTAAAAACATTACCACTCTTAACCAGAAGTGAGACTTGTCGTGATACAACTCGAGCATCCAAACTTCCTTTAATCATAAGGTTTCAAAGATCAAACGGTTAGAAATGGACAGTTCCTAATGCTTTTAGAGGCTGTTTTGTTTGTGTAGGCTACTGTTCAGAGACTGAATCAAGCACAGACTTCAAAGGGATGTGGTGGGTCAAACACAAGTTGTTCCTATTAGTGCTGAAAAGCTTCCTCCAAATTGAGTCATTTTTTTTAATCGCTCAATCAAATCTTTGATCTTCATGCTCTTTTGATTTTTAAAAAATCTGATTCTCTGTTTTCGCTCAGACGTTAAGGTTTTTGATCAAAGCAGAATGATCTTTTGTTTATCCGTACTGTACCTAAAATCAATCCAAAATCTACGTTTGAAGTAATATTTTTGAGACATGTTTGTTGTATAACCACTTTAAGTATGATGTCATTGCCACCTGTGATAGGCAGATTGAGCATTCCCCATTAGCTCTGCTCCACAAGGGACTGCTCCTCTGATATGGCACTGATTCAGTTGTTGGCTTCCATCACACTGTCAAACTTTGCTTGTTTCAGAATTGCATTTCTTTCTTTCTTTCTTTCTTTCTTTCTTTCTTTCTTTCTTTCTTTCTTTCTTTCTTTCTTTCTTTCTTTCTTTCTTTCTTTCTTTCAATGGCTCTGTTTTCAAGGTCGTGACATAAATCTTAGAAACGATAGCTTGGCAACATAGCAACCGGACAAAAAAGTGCAGAAGTTTATATTAGGAAGGTTTTTCGGTTGCACTTTTAGGTACACACCCAAATTGTTCAGTAAAAAAAAAGTGTGAAAAATTTTGAAATGTATACTGTATAGTAGACACTTTTATCCAAACTGACTTACAGTCATGGGTGCATACATTTTTCACAACAATTCCTAACCAGCACTACTTGCATACTTGAAGGTGCATTTTCAAGATGCATTGTCTTTCAGTCTCCTGGTGTCGAGCCTTATGATGCCTGAAAACTCTATCCTCCTGAATCCTGCTTACAAGCAAAAAGTCAAAACAGGAAGTACCAGTGACGCTCTCAGTACGGAAGTGGTCCGATGAAGGGATGACTGTTTCACAGGCTGTTCCGGGATTCATCGATAACATTGAGGAGTTTACCACATCAGTCACCAGCTTCATTAATAAGTGCATTGACTACGTCGTCCCCATAGTGACCTACGTACGTATCCCAACCAGAAGCCATGGATAACAGGCAACATCCGGACTGAGCTAAAGGCTTCCACTTCCAATTCGGAGTACACTAATCCGGACGCTTATAACAAATTCCGCTACGACCTCCAACAAGCCATCAAACAGGCAAAGCGCCAATACAGGACTAAGATTTAATCCTACAACGCCGGCTTTGACACTCGTCGGATGTGGCAGGGCTTGCAAACTATCACGGATTACAAAGGGAAACCCTTCCCAGTGACGCGAGCCTACCAGACGAGCAAATGCCTTCTATGCTTGCTTCGAGACAAGCAACACTGAACCATGCATGAACCAAGCTGTTCTGAACGACTGTGGGATCTTGCTCTCCATAGTTGATGTGAGTAAGACCTTTAAACAGGTTAACATTCACATTTCAAGTCTTGCCATTGATTTAAGTCGAACCTGTAACTCAGCCACTCAGGAACATTCACTGTGTTCTTGGTAAACAACTCTAGTGTAGATTTTAGGTTATTGTCCTGCTTAAAGGGGAATTCATCTCCCAGTGTCTGGTGGAAAGCAGACTGAACCAGGTTTTCCTCTAGGATTTAGCCTGTGCTTAGCTTCATTCTGTTTATTTTTCATCCTGAAAAACTTCCACAGTCCTTAATGATTACAAGCATACCCAAAACATGATGCAGCCAGCACTGTAATTGAAAATATGGAGAGTGGTACTCAGTAATGTTGTATTGGATTTGCCCAAAATATTGTATTCAAGACAAAAAGTGAATTGGTTTGTCACATTTTTTTGCAGTATTACTTTAGTACCTTGTTGCAAACAGGATGCATGTTTTGGAATATTTCTGTACAGTACAGGCATCCTTTTTTCCACTCTTTCATTTAGGTTAGTATTGTGGAGTAACTACAGTGATGATGATCCAACCTCAGTTTTCTCTTATCACAGCCATTAAACTCTGTAACTGTTTTAATGTCACTATTGGCCTTCCTCTCCGGCATCTGAGTTAGGAAGGATACCTGTATCTTTGTAGTGACTGGGTGTACACAATCCAAAGTGTAATTAATAACTTCACCAATGTCTGCTTTTAAATGTTTTGCCCATCTACTAATAGGTGCCTTTCTTTGCGAGGGATTGGAAAACATCCCTGGTCTTTGTGGTTTAATCTGTGTTTGAAATGAATTACTCGTTTGAGGGACCTTACAGATAATTGTATGTGTGGGGTACAAAGATGAGGTAGTCATTCAGAAATCATGTTAACTACTATTATTGCACACAGAGTGAAACTTATTATGTGATTTGTTAAGCAAATTTGTACTCCTGAACATATGTAGGCTTGCCATAACAAAGGGGTTGAATACTTTTAATATTTGGTTAATTTGTAAAAATAAAAACAAAATGAATATTCTACTTTGACATTACGGGGTATTGTGTCTAGGCCAGTGACAAAATATCTAAATTTAATCCATTTTAAATTCAGGCTGTAAAACAAGAAAATGTGGAAAAAGTCAAGTGGTGTGAATACTTTGTGAAGGCATTGTGCATGTTTCAAGCTGTGCCCAAGAATGCCAAGGTAACATGTCTAAATTACTATCGCCCCTTAGCACTCACATCAAACCCTGGACCCACTTCAATTCGCATAACACCATAGCGCCCTCCAAGCTCAGGACCCTGGGACATAACACCTTCCTCAGCAACTGGATTCTGGACATCCCGACAGGCTGCCCCCAGGTGGTGAGGGTAGGCAACAACACGTCTGCAATGCTGACCGTCAACACGGGGGCCACTCCGGGGTACGTGCTTAGTCCCCCCCCCCCCCCTGTACTCCCTGTTCACCCACGACTGTGTGGCCACCATTACCAACAACGATGAGACAGCCTTCAGCGAGGAGGTCAGTGAACTGTCAGTGTGGTGCCAGGTCAACAACCTTTCCCTCAATGTCAGAAAGGCTGAAAATATTTGGCATTGGCCATCAGATCGTCAAAACGTTCTACAGCCGCACCATTGAGAGCATCTTGACTGGCTGCATCACCAACTGCTTGCCATCCGACCGGAAGGTGCTAGTGGGTAGTGCGTACGACACAGTACATCACTGGGGCCAAGCTCCCTGCCATCCAGGACCTCTGTACCAGGCCGTGTCAGAGGAATGCCCTAAAAATGGCCAAATACTCCCAAGTCATAGACTATACTCTCTACTACCGCACGGCACTCTGTACCAATGCACCAAGTCTGGAACAAAATGGGCCCTGGACAGCTTCTTCCCCCAAGCCAAGCTACTAAGTAGTTAACGAAATAGCTACTTGAACTATCTGCTCCTTTGCACTAACTCTTTTGACTCATCACATACGCTGCTGCTGCTGCTGCTTATTATCTATCCTGTTGTCTTTACCCCTACCTATATGTACAAACACTACCGTTAAAACGTTTGGGGTCACTTAGAAATGTCCTTGTTTTTGAAAGAAAAGCACATCTTTTTGTCGATTAAAATAACATCAAATTGATCAGAAATACAGTGTAGACATTGTGTTAATGTTGTAAATGACTATTGTAGCTGGAAATGCTGTTTTTTAAAAATGGAATATAGGTGTACAGAGGCCCATTATCAGCAACCATCACTCCTGTGTTCCAATGCACGTTTTGTTAACTAATCCAAGTTAATAATTTTAAAAGGCTAAATGATCGTTAGAAAACCCTTTTGCAATTATGTTAGCAAAGCTGAAAACTGTTGTCCTGATTAAAGAAGCAATAAGTGTCTGGAGTATCAGCATTTGTTGGTTTCGATTACAGGCTAAAAATGGCCAGAAACAGAGAACTTTCTTCTGAAACTCAGTCAGTCTAAATATTTTTCTGCATTGTTGGAAAGGGCCCGTAAGGAAGCATTTCACTTTTAGTCTACACCTGTTGTTTACGAAGCATGTGACAAATAACATGTGATTTAATGTTGTGTTCTGCGCCATCATCCCCAGCCGCATCCTCAGAGCAGACCACCTGGCTTAACAGACATATTCAATCAAGTGGGTTGGGGACAGGCTTGGTTATAGCTACAATACTACTAGTGGGTTGTAGGTAAATGGGGAACCTCAAGTCCTTGCCATGGAATGAGATCACATTTTGTCAAATCTCCACCGTAGTATCTTAGTCCCCCCCCCCCCCCCCCCCACTCGAATACACCCGTGGACATGCCTGCTGTTTCTTAGATTTAGACCAGGGTCTGCGCTTTCATGGAACCTGTCATATACATTCAACGCAATAATTCACCATGATAGGCCTGTAGTGCCTTAAACAATTTGATGATGGTTAACAGTGGTGATAGAACATTGTTTATGACAGGAGTTCCACCACCCCCCACCTCCTCCAATCTCTTCCACGCAACATGGAAACGATTACGTACCAAGAAAAAAAAAATGCAGATGGAGATTCCAATCGCTCTCCCCGGAATAGATAAATAGATTTTGAAATCATTTACAAATGATGTCCAAAATGTGCTGGCCAGCTGCATGCATTCTCTCGCCACTGTAGAGAAAACGGCCGGCCCTCCCATCCCAGTAGGGTCTGTTGTTAGCCCACAGATGGTGGTGTTTACGGGGAGAGCGCTAGAGCAACCACCGAGGACTGCTACGGAGCACAGCGGGATACAAGTCGGACAAATCAAAGAGAGATCCTGGGTGGCAGGTAGCCTTTAAAAGCGTTGAGCCTGTAACTGAAAAGGTCACTAGTTTCGAATCACTGAGCCTGCCTAGGTGAAAAATCTGTCGATGTGCCCTTGAGCAAAGCACGTAACCCTTGCTGAGCCTGTAAGTCGCCCTCTGGATAAAAGCGTATGCAGGAGAAATCCAAGAAATGTATGGGAAGCTATAAGAAGCTATAAGAAAAACCTCCAAATATACTGATCAACACAACAATATAAGTACAATGAATAGCCCCCTACCCATTTGATTTAAATCAAATGGTTAGGTGCTCAAATGCATCACATAGGCCTAAAAATGCATTGGGGGGGGGGGGGGGGGGGGGGGGGGGGTGGTTACTAGGGAACTGTGGTCCCCAGGCCACAGACACCTAGCAGAAACCCCTGTACAGTGGACTCCACTGCAGGAGAATTGGACCAATGTTGCATGATGGTATTCTCACTGAGCGGTAAACTCTGGGGTACATAAATCTGCCTACTCATGTCTCCTGGAGACTTTTTAATTGTTTCTGCAGAAGGGAGCAGGTTCATTTAGAGCGAGTACCAAGAGGGTGGTTTCCTGCTAGGTTCTATTGGGTGGTACTGTGGCCCAAAGGCGGAGTCTGAAAGATGAACACAAGAACCAGGTGCACAGTGTAGGTAACATGTATGTCCTAGTATTTACACCTAGTACACATGGGATTATGATGCAACATGACACCTCCCATAAGTGACCACCCGATAGGGAAATTTAAGGATGATTCACAACTATAGGCCCGAGCCGAGCCGAGCCATAGTTGGCTGGCCTTGGTGTGCATCCACCGTAGTTGCTATATATCATGGCCAGCACAGTACGGTTCAGGTCAGCACAGTAGTGTCACTCAGACATTCGAGTTCCAGATGGGGTATCTGGAGTGGATTCCAATGCGATAAATCTCTCTCCCCTCCTTCCGCTCTTGTTAAATGAAAAGACTGGTAATTGTACTTGTAATGACGTTTAGCCGTATATTTTAAGATGTGAATCCTTGGGGTTCTTTTCAGTTCGTAACCACTAACAACTTGGCAAGAGAACACTTGACATGTGTTTCTCTACTAGTGTAGGTAGCCACCGACTGACCAGATAGAGAGAGAGAACACTTGACATGTGTTTCTCTACTAGTGTAGGTAGCCACCGACTGACCAGATAGAGAGAGAGAACACTTGACATGTGTTTCTCTACTAGTGTAGGTAGCCACCGACTGACCAGATAGAGAGAGAGAACACTTGACATGTGTTTCTCTACTAGTGTAGGTAGCCACCGACTGACCAGATAGAGAGAGAGAACACTTGACATGTGTTTCTCTACTAGTGTAGGTAGCCACCGACTGATCGGATAGAGAGAGAGAACACTTGACATGTGTTTCTCTACTAGTGTAGGTAGCCACCGACTGACCAGATAGAGAGAGAGAACACTTGACATGTGTTTCTCTACTAGTGTAGGTAGCCACCGACTGACCAGATACAGAGAGAGAACACTTGACATGTGTTTCTCTACTAGTGTAGGTAGCCACCGACTGACCAGATACAGAGAGAGAACACTTGACATGTGTTTCTCTACTAGTGTAGGTAGCCACCGACTGACCAGATAGAGAGAGAGAACACTTGACATGTGTTTCTCTACTAGTGTAGGTAGCCACCGACTGACCAGATACAGAGAGAGAACACTTGACATGTGTTTCTCTACTAGTGTAGGTAGCCACCGACTGATCAGATAGAGAGAGAGAACACTTGACATGTGTTTCTCTACTAGTGTAGGTAGCCACCGACTGACCAGATAGAGAGAGAGAACACTTGACATGTGTTTCTCTACTAGTGTATGTAGCCACCGACTGACCAGATAGAGAGAGAGAACACTTGACATGTGTTTCTCTACTAGTGTAGGTAGCCACCGACTGACCAGATAGAGAGAGAGAACACTTGACATGTGTTTCTCTACTAGTGTAGGTAGCCACCGACTGACCAGATAGAGAGAGAGAACACTTGACATGTGTTTCTCTACTAGTGTATGTAGCCACCGACTGACCAGATAGAGAGAGAGAACACTTGACATGTGTTTCTCTACTAGTGTAGGTAGCCACCGACTGACCAGATAGAGAGAGAGAACACTTGACATGTGTTTCTCTACTAGTGTAGGTAGCCACCGACTGACCAGATACAGAGAGAGAACACTTGACATGTGTTTCTCTACTAGTGTAGGTAGCCACCGACTGACCAGATAGAGAGAGAACACTTGACATGTGTTTCTCTACTAGTGTAGGTAGCCACCGACTGACCAGATAGAGAGAGAGAACACTTGACATGTGTTTCTCTACTAGTGTAGGTAGCCACTGACTGACCAGATAAAATGGATGAGTAACGCATAGTTTTAATGTTTGATAAAACCATAACTAGACCTTAATGGGAATATTAGCTAATGTCCTGGGAATGTTCCCCGGTTTGCTGGTAGGTTATGTAGTTAATACCACGTGTTGAAGGCCTAGTAAATGGATTCGAAACGGAACAAGGAAATATGCATTTTCCTTCTTTTTTTTTGTGTGTGTGTGTGAAACAAAACTCCCTATGTAGAAAACAAATCCTAGGTATGTTAATACAGCTGCAAAGTTTAATACTGCAGAATCAATATCTGTAATTCATTAGTCCCTGTCATAGGTTCTACGTTATGTAGAACTACAGAAAATAAGTTCCAGGATTTTGAGAAATAGATTAGCCTGCGTAGACGTTTTGGGTTTCATGATTTAAACTACCTCCTCCAGCAGGTTTTGCACCCTATCATCCAAACACCCTTTGTTTCAGTATAATTTACAGCGACAAATGGAATTTAGCTATAGTCACATGACATTTAAGTTACTTAGCAGACGCTCTTATCCAGAGTGTAGTGAGGGAATACATTTTCCACACTGGTCCCCTGTAGGAATCGAACACACAACTTTAGCGTTGCAAGCACCTACAGGACCCCTACCTATGTAACAACCATTCCAGGCACAAAGTCTAAAGCAATTCTAATTCTAGTAACGCGACACTATGGACCCTGGAGAACGATGGGTGTAGGAAGGCTGACAAAGGTCGGATTCTGCTTTTCAGACCAGATAACATCCAAAATATGAGGTCTACAGATGTCCTCATGCAAACATCTCTTTACCTGGTCGGGATCTCGTTAATGGGCCTCGAAAGGAGGCAGGTCGAGATCGAACGGCTTCAGATACAATGTAAGCACTGTCTTCTCAATACTGGAGGACTCCGTCTCAATTTGCCAGTATCCACTGTGTAAATCCATTGCGTTGTGGAGTTATCTTCCACCATTGCGATGTCTTTCATGTTGGCCAAAACCAGAAAACCAGTTCAAAATAACTAAATGATGTCATGATGACGTCCCATTCCAAATTTGATTCGCTGGGTGCAGACATGACCTATAATCTTAAGGAGACTTGATAGGTAAAGCAATGCGATTGAAATAAGATGGGCAATAAGTCAGTGAGCCATTAGGGAGCATCGGGACACAAGCCTGTCATTGATACCACGCAACTGTGGAGAGACGTCAACATCCTAATGAAAAGACCAATCCACCTGTCCTGTGCCAGGGATGTCTTGCTCGTCATTGTTGGGTAACGGTAGTTTCTCCGCTCCACTATTTGTGTGATTGACATCTTCAACCCTAACAATAACAGATGACTGTAACTTGAAAAATGGCAATTACTGAAAATGTAAAGCAGATGTGGGGACGGAATCTCTCTCTCTCTCTCTCTCTCTCTCTCTCTCTCTCTCTCTCTCTCTCTCTCTCTCTCTCTCTCTCTCTCTCTCTCTCTCTCTCTCTCTCTCTCTCTCTCTCTCTCTCTCTCTCTCTCTCTCTCTCTCTCTCTCTCTCTCTCTCTCTCTCTCTCATATAGCTCTAGAGATAAGTGGGAAGGACACACAGTTGCCAATTACCCCATACTGGCTATTGTTTTAGAGAAAATGACTTAATATCTCAATCACGCTGCTGATTGTGTCCAGACCTTTGGAGGAGGAAGAGCAAGGCTCTCAGACACTGTCGACACTTCGCCTCTGGCCGCCTCTCGGAAGAGCAGATTTCATCATCGTATTAGAAGTTATAATTGTTATTAAGTTACTTCCTCAATGTAAATTGCTTATCTTTCACACCTGTCGAATATTTGAGTTTCAGATATTAGATATTTGAGTTTAGAGAACAGGGTCGTTTCACTCTTATTATTTCTAATCATTGGTCTTAAAAACAAGAATGACATCTGAATGTATGATGCATCCTCTTAGAAGTCATTCAAATGCTCTATTGTTTTAGGACTAAGTTTACTGTCTAGTGATTGAAATAAGCTCAACCATATCTCTGAAGCTGCCTCCCAACTGCCTCCCACCCCAATCCAACAGCTTGACACACCCTCCCTGGACAAGCCAGTGCTGAGCAGCTGAGGTTCACTATGCAATCTGACACATGTCAAATCAGTTTCCTTGATCTTTGATTTTGTGTGAGGACGATGTTCTAAAGACATTTATGAGAGCAATATGTAAAGATATTTATAGGAGCGATGTGTAAAGACATTTATAGGAGTGATGAGTAAAGACATTTATAGGAGTGATGAGTAAAGACATTTATAGGAGTGATGAGTAAAGACATTTATAGGAGTGATGAGTAAAGACATTTATAGGAGTGATGAGTAAAGATATTTATAGGAGCGATGTGTAAAGATATTTATAGGAGCGATGTGTAAAGATATTTATAGGAGCGATGTGTAAAGATATTTATAGGAGCGATGTGTAAAGATATTTACAGGAGCAATGTGTAAAGATATTTATAGGAGCGATGTGTAAAGATATTTATAGGAGCGATGTGTAAAGATATTTATAGGAGCGATGTGTAAAGATATTTATAGGAGCGATGTGTAAAGATATATATAGGAGCGATGTGTAAAGATATTTATAGCAGCGATGTGTAAAGATATTTATAGGAGCGATGTGTAAAGACATGTAGAGGCCTATACTCGTTGAAGCCAATTACAACAATATTGATCGGCAACACTCAAAACATATTTAGCAAAAAACTGGATGTATTTCACTGTTGCTATTATTCTATACACTACCACAGGGGTCTCCAACAGGTTGGAGAAAGTTGAAAGAAGAAAGTTGAAAGTCATGTGTCCTCCGATACACAACCCAACCAAGCCGCATTGCTTCTTAACACAGCGCGCATCCAACCCGGAAGCCAGCCACACCAATGTATCAGAGGAAACACTGTGCACCTGGCAACCTTGGTTAGCATGCACTGTGCCCGGCCCGCCACAGGAGTCGCTGGTGCACGGTGAGACAAGGATATCCCTACCGGCCAACCCCTCCCTAACCCGGGCGAAGCTAGGCCAATTGTGCGTCGCCCCACGGACCTCCCGGTCGCGGCCGGTTACGACAGAGCCTCTGGTTGCACAGCTGGCGCCGGGAGGCCACAACCTACAGACCTTGAGACAACCACATGTAGTATTAAGCCATGGAACACGTTGATTTGCCAGTGAATGGTCAAGCCCTCGTCACACCTACAACTCGTTTTTTTTTCTTCTCATCAAAACCCATCCCTTTCAGCCACTGCAAGCTACTGCGCCCATAATTCCCGCAGTGAAAAAAATTCCAAATATCTCTGAACGCAACCCCAGACCTATAGCACTAGCGTCAGCGCTATTTACCATTACAATAGATCCCCAAAGAGTCATGGCATAATATGCAGAAGCCATCGCGCACACGACAGTTCAAATGGACATTACCTCTGACATTATCTCCGTTCAATGAAGATGACCTAACTTTGACCTGCTACCACTTTAGTGAAGGGCTTGTTTTTTGAAGTTGTTCATCTACAGTCAAGCGCTAATAACTCCAGAAAATGTCACATTCAAACCACATGTTCAACAGTGGCAAGACCCGACCCATTTTACAGTGTGGCAAGCAGATGTAGAGTTGTCTTGTTTTGCTGGGAATGATGGTGCCGGAGAATGTGTCAGCGTGTTTGTTTTGGATATGTGTGTGTGTAAGTTTGAATGGGAACTTCAGAGAGAATATGCACTGTGTGTGTGTGTGTGTGTGTGTCTGTGTGTGTGTGTGTGTGTGTGTGTGTCTGAGTAAGTGAGTGTGTGTAGCGTGTGTGTACCATGTATGTGTGTGTGTGTGTGCATAGCGGTTAGTGTGTAGAGCATGCGTGTGTGTACCGTGTAGAGAGTGTGTGTGTGTGTACCATGTATGTGTGTGTGTGTGTGTGCATAGCGTTTAGTGTGTAGAGTGTGTGTGTGTGTACATAGCGCTTGGCGTGTAGAGAGTGTGTGTGTGTGTGTGTGTGTGTGTGTGTGTGTGTGTGTGTGTGTGTGTGTGTGTGTGTGTGTGTGTGTGTGTGTGTGTGTGCATAGCGTTTAGTGTGTAGTGTGTGTGTGTACATTGTGTGTGTGCATGCGTTGGCTCCTCTGATACCTTTAACCTTGATTCGTGTTGAAAGCAGGTCTGGTTCTGTGCACTCAGTAGTGGAGGCTGCAAAACGGTTCCATTTGGAGGGTGACTCAGGAACGCGAGCCTGTCCGCTTGCTGGTTTTGTTCATCTGTAAATATAATCTCTCTGCAGTTTAAATTCAGCACCATGACAGACATTTAAGTAGGGGAAAAGTGCTTTCCGGTTGATCAAAGTCAATGACTGAGTAGAACCGATCCACAGGTAAGCAAAATATATTTTGCGCTGTACTTTTGTTGGCACGATTTCACTAGTCCCCTCCCTCTCTTCGTATATCAAAAAGCCACTGCTAGCACTGGCACATTGCAGGGAGATTTTTTTTGTTTCCATCTTTCTTCTATTTAGGTGAAATGAGATGAAAGGTGCACAGTGCCATCTAGGAAATGAGAGCATGAACATGCAAGTAAAACCACAATTTATTGGCTCATTATGTTTCCTAGGTTCCCCGGTTGACCAAAATAATATTTGGTATTCTATTACGCATAACTGATCTGTATAAAGGTTTGAAAAACTTCAGCTTAAGTAACACAACCTATGGGGGGAGGGATGGGGGGAGTGAGAGTGAGAGAGGGAGGGGTGGAGGGAGTGAGTGTGAGAGAGGGAGGGGTGGAGGGAGTGAGAGTGAGAAACGAAGGGAGGGTGTGTGTGTGTGTGTGAGAGAGAGAGAGAGAGAGAGAGAGAGAGAGAGAGAGAGAGAGAGAGAGAGAGAGAAAGAAACCTGGTGACTTTAATTTTCATGAAGGCAAAGATTTTTCTCAAAGCTGTTTCTCACGAAGTCTAAATTCTCAAAGCTGTTTCTCACAAAGTCTAAATTCTCAAAGCTGTTTCTCACAAAGTCTAAATTCTCAAAGCTGTTTCTCACAAAGTTTTGATTCTCAAAGCTGTTTCTCAGAAATGCTTGTTTATGAAAGCTGTTTATCATAAAGTCAGAATGGTGACGAAGAAGTGACCCCAGAGAGTTGTCTAGGGTGGCGAATCACACCGGACCATCTCAGGGTTGTGTGTGTGTGTGTGTGTGTGTGTGTGTGTGTGTGTGTGTGTGTGTGTGTGTGTGTGTGTGTGTGTGTGTGTGTGTGTTTTAGGAGCTGGGAGGGCTGATGGGTGACAGGGAGCGGCCCAGGGTGAGTGAAGTCAGTATTTTGAGAACATACCAGCCAGTCTAGCACAGGACCCCTCACTGGAAGTAATTTGTCAGACATGCTGCTGAACTAAAACAAAACTGCTATTTTTACATTTTGTTCATTATTCGGACAGCATCCTGGAAAATATCTTAACTAAGATCTTGTGATACATTTGTTTTTGATCATGTGATACTTTTGCGATCATTGTAGAGGTTTATCCACAGGAATGTATAATCCCTTAGATTCATGGCATTTTCACATTCATTAGGTTCATGCAGAATTAATTCACCCATTACTGTATAACATCCATTATGTTTCACAAAATGTGTCAGACTAGTTTACTACGGTAACCAACACGATGTTCTATGCCACAGAACATGTAGCAGAGATGGATGACTGGTGGACATGCAGAGATGGATGACTGCTGGACATGTAGCAGAGATGGATGACTGCTGGACATGTAGCAGAGATGGATGACTACTGGACATGTAGCAGAGATGGATGACTGGTGGACATGCAGAGATGGATGACTGCTGGACATGTAGCAGAGATGGATGACTACTGGACATGTAGCAGAGATGGATGACTGCTGGACATGTAGCAGAGATGGATGACTGCTGGACATGTAGCAGAGATGGATGACTGCTGGACATGTAGCAGAGATGGATGACTGCTGGAGATGCAGCAGAGATGGATGACTGCTGGACATGCAGCAGAGATGGATGACTGCTGGACAAGTAGCAGATATGGATGACTGCTGAACATGTAGCAGAGATGGATGACTGCCGGACATGTAGCAGAGATGGATGACTGCTGGACATGTAGCAGAGATGGATGACTGCAGGACATGTAGCAGAGATGGATGACTGCTGGACATGTAGCAGAGATGGATGACTGCTGGACCTGTAGCAGAGATGGATGACTGCCAGACATGTAGCAGAGATGGATGACTGCTGGACATGTAGCAGAGATGGATGACTGCTGGACATGTAGCAGAGATGGATGACTGCCGGACATGTAGCAGAGATGGATGACTGCTGGACATGTAGCAGAGATGGATGACTACTGGACATGTAGCAGAGATTGAGTCTAAATTATTATAGGCTGTCCTGTTGACATTTTTCACATCTGTGAAGAGAAAAGAGAGTAGGCGTAACAACTTCCGAAGCTGAAAGTTAAGTATTTTAGCACAGCAAGGAACATCCCTCATCTTTAGTAAGTGTAGTGTGATGACCACCCAAGTTCGATTCCCAGTCAAAATCACAACACAGATACTTCTACTGGCCAAAAGTGAGACTATGATAATTTAACCTTTTACTGCAGTGGGCTAAATCAGGGTCACACAGAGTGATTCTTGGTAGTCTTAAACAAATCAATTTTGAAACAAAAGTGAACACCCCACACACATGGTTATGAAATAATACAATAAAAAAAGATAGAGTTGTAATGTATTCAGTTTTGAGTTTTTACCCTAATGTTACACTTTATATATATCACAGAAGCCTCAAATAAAACACAACCGTTTGACATCCAAAAAACGGATTATTTTCATTAAAAATATATTTATTTATTTATTAATTATGTAAATTATGAACAACATTCCACCCATGAGGCCACTAGTGGGCGATTTCGTCATTTGACTGCAGGAAAGGGCTACATGTTTGACTGCTTTTACTGCTTTTTTCTGCTTTTTTTGAGAGAGAGCAAGAGAGAGATATAAAAAGAAATCTGTGTAGTTTAATATGACTAGTAATAATAAGAGTTCTCAAGTTAATCACATTTAGTAACTTAAATAAATCATGGAATACCATGAGTTGAACAGAATGTTTTTGAGTGGTTCCCAGAGCCCATTGACATACAATGCTATCCTAATATGGACACCATATTCATGTGCTGATGTTACACATGTACCATACAGATGTAGGATCTTAAATTTGATCACTGTTTTGTTGCTGAGTGAATTCAAGGGTTAAAAAAAAGGCTTCTAAAGTTTGTCATTTCCATGTTAAAATGTCAGACTTGATTTGCCCTAACAAAACATGTATCAACCCCTACAATAGAATTCACATTTCCTGTTGCTGCAGGATTATTTTCCAGCTATAGCAAACTGGCTCAAATTAAGATCTTACATCTGTAGGTGACCTATTCTTTCATAATGTACAATCATTGATAACAACCAGCAAGGAGGGATATCTGCATCTAACTTTCTCACTCATCATTATTCATGATTTATTTAGAGTCACTGCGTGCTATAAATATCGGACCAAATACTTTACTTTTTACTACTTTAATACTTAGTCCCCCCATTTTAGTAGTATGTACAAAAAGTGCTGTAATTTCTAAACGGTTCACCCGATATGAATGAAAATACCCTACAATTAAAGCTGACAGTCTGATCTTTAACATCGTAGTCATTGTATCATTTCAAAATAACAACAAAAAATAGTCATTGTCAGAGTTTACTGTATATCACTGACAGGAAAGAGTTCAATAGAGAGTTAATCTAATCAGGAGGACAACCTGGTGTCATCTGAACAATGTCTAATATACTGTAAAATTGTAATCACCAACTTTCATTCTTTCTCCTCCCTGAATGAAAACATTGGTAATGTATTCCCCGGTGAGATGGAAGGACTGAGAACTGCGTGATCTAACACAGCCACGAAGCGCAGCCTCTTGTGGTAAACTCCGACTGAGGGAGAAAAAAAGCATGAAAGAAAGAGGCGGGACGAAGAAGAAGGAAAAACAGAATGAAGAAAAAACATTTCAGCTCCACACTGTCATGTATTCTCACTGACATCATCATTGTAAAATTAGGAACCTGGTTTCTTCTTTCCTGCAGATGTGGAAGCTTGAAATTGCATTCCGTGGGCCTGTGCCACATTTCATCAGCGTTTTTTCCCCTTCCAAAAAGGGGCTTGGCGGCATGTGGTCCTGACCCCCCTCTTCCAACCCCCCTAACCCTATCCTTCACTCCTTGGGACCCCCAGCACTCTTTCTCTCTCCCTCTCCTGCCCGGCCTGCTATCCGGTATCCAGAGTAAGGGCTACCTAATCCCAGGCAGTCCCCCGGCAAGGCCCACACCTGTGGCTGAATGAATCCTTCTGGAGTACAAAGGGCCTAATTTATGGCCTTTAGAGGAGCTCCAGGCCCAGGCCACAGCTGTGCGCAGCCAGGAAAGGGAAGTTGTTCATCACGCCGCGTGTATTTCACCAGCAATGGTCACCACGTAGATACGTTTCCGCGTGGCCCAGCCCCTATCACTTCACTTTGGCTGACAGGTGGGTGGCAAGATGGCCACTCTCAATGTCATTAGGTTAGAGCAGGGGTCTCCATCCTTTATTAGCATGAGATCTACCCTTAAAAACTGTCGAGAGCCACTTTTACAAAAAAAAAACATGATTAGCTTTTAAATAGGCACATTCTCCTCTCCCCTGAATTCTTCACCGGGTCGTTGCTGCGAAAGAGAGTTTTCTGTCAATTTACCTGGTAAGATAATGGTTAATCAACTACTCTTAGGGGTGTGGGGGGAAGGGGGGGCCCTATAAAATCTATACTAAGCAAAAATCTAAACAAAACATGTAAAGTGTTGGTCCCATGTTTCATGCGGTGAAATAAAAGATCCCAGCAATGTTCCATAAGCACAAAAAGCTAATTTCTCTCAAATCTTGTGCACAAATTTGTTTACATACCTGTTAGTGAGCATTTCTCCTTTGCCCCGATAATCCATCCACCTGACAGATGTGGCATATCAAGAAGCTGATTAAACAGCATGATCATTACACAGGTGCACCTTGTGCCGGGGACAATAAAAGGCCACTCTAAAATGTGCAGTTTTGTCAAACAACACAATGCCACAGATGTCCCAAGTTTTGAGGGAGCGTGCAATTGGCATGCTGACTTCAAGGATGTCCACCAGAGCTGTTGTCAGATAATTGAATGTTCATTTCTCAACCATAAGCCATATTCAGCGTCATTTTACATAATTTGGCAATACGTCCAACAGGCGTCACAACCGCAGACCATGTGTAAGGCGGCATGTGGGCGAGCTATTCAAAGTTGTGAACAGAAGCACCCCATGGTGAAGGTGTTGTCATTGTATTGGCAGGCATAAGCTATGGACAACTAACACAGTTGCATTTTATTGATGGCAGTTTCAATGCACAGAGATACTGTGAAGAGATCATGAGGCCCATTGTAGTGCCATTCATCCACCACCATCACCTCATGTTTCAGTATGATAATGCTCGGCCCCATGTTCGCAAGGATCTGTACACAAGTCCTGGAAGCTGAAAATGTCCCAGTTCTTCCACGGCCAGCATACTCACCAGACATGCCCCCCATTGAGCATGTTTGGGATGCTCTGGATCAACGTGTACGTCAGCGTGTTCCAGTTCCTGCCAATATCCAGCAACTTCGCACATCCATTGAAGAGGAGTGGGACAACATTCCACAGGCCACAATCAACTGCCTGATCAACTCTGTATGTGAATGAGATGTGTAGCGCTGCATAAGGCAAATGTTCACACTAGATACTGACTGGTTTTCTGATCCATGCCCCTACCATTTTGATAAGGTATCTGTGACCAACAGATGCAAATCTGTATTCCCAGTCATGTGAAATCCTTAGGGCTTAATGAATTTATTATTCAATTTACTGATTTCCTTATATGAACTGTAACTCTAAAATCCTTTTGTTCAGTATATTTGATTGTTTCCCAGATTTCGATTTATCTGTTTATCTTTATCTTTTTTCCCCCATTTTTTTTTTTACTTTCAAAAATACAATTATTCAATAAAGAAACAACACAATTGGATGTTCAGACTCAGAAAAAAATCTAACAAGTTGAACATTTTTGGTGTAATTCCTCTTTAATTGTGCGCCTATTGAGCAAGGAATGTATTTGGCTAGCAATGTTTCGTTCTGTACTGCACGTCATGGCAGAGTTTGCGAAAACAAATGTGCACCCGATTGATACAAATAATCATGATATCGTTCTGTCGGGTAGGCCTGGTTTGCAGTTAACATTTAATTGAGAAGGATTTGGGGAAAGCCTTTGCCTACCCACATGACGGTTTTCATTAGCATTGCTAACTGGTTACACAAAGTGATAGATGTGGCTTTGATTGAATAGTAGGCGGGAGCATCCAGTGTCTGAAAATAATGAGATTTCTTTGACAGTTTGCAGTGGAACACGTGATGTACTTTCAGAATTGTTTGGCGAGCTACTCAGAGCCTGTAAGCTACTGAGAGATATCTATCTACCTGTTGGACAGCCCTGAACTCATAGCCTGCAAGCTACTGGGAGCTATCTACCTGTTGGACAGCCCTGAACTCATAGCCTGTAAGCTACTGGGATCTATCTACCTGTTGGACAGCCCTGAACTCATAGCCTGTAAGCTACTGGGAGCTATCTACCTGTTGGACAGCCCTGAACTCATAGCCTGTAAGCTACTGGGAGCTATCTACCTGTTGGACATCCCTGAACTCATAGCCTGTAAGCTACTGGGATCTATCTACCTGTTGGACAGCCCTGAACTCATAGCCTGTAAGCTACTGGGAGCTATCTAGCTGTTGGACAGCCCTGAACTCATAGCCTGTAAGCTACTGGGAGCTATCTAGCTGTTGGACAGCCCTGAACTCAGAGCCTGTAAGCTACTGAGAGATATCTACCTGTTGGACAGCCCTGAACTCATAGCCTGTAAGCTACTGGGAGCTATCTACCTGTTGGACAGCCCTGAACTCATAGCCTGTAAGCTACTGGGAGCTATCTACCTGTTGGACATCCCTGAACTCATAGCCTGTAAGCTACTGGGAGCTATCTAGCTGTTGGACAGCCCTGAACTCAGAGCCTGTAAGCTACTGAGAGATATCTACCTGTTGGACAGCCCTGAACTCATAGCCTGTAAGCTACTGGGAGCTATCTACCTGTTGGACAGCCCTGAACTCATAGCCTGTAAGCTACTGGGAGCTATCTACCTGTTGGACATCCCTGAACTCATAGCCTGTAAGCTACTGGGAGCTATCTACCTGTTGGACAGCCCTGAACTCATAGCCTGTAAGCTACTGGGAGCTATCTACCTGTTGGACAGCCCTGAACTCATAGCCTGTAAGCTACTGGGAGCTATCTACCTGTTGGACATCCCTGAACTCATAGCCTGTAAGCTACTGGGAGCTATCTACCTGTTGGACAGCCCTGAACTCATAGCCTGTAAGCTACTGGGAGCTATCTAGCTGTTGGACAGCCCTGAACTCATAGCCTGTAAGCTACTGGGAGCTATCTAGCTGCTGGACAGCCCTGAACTCATATAGCCTGTAAGCTACTGGGAGCTATCTACCTGTTGGACAGCCCTGAACTCATAGCCTGTAAGCTACTGGGAGCTATCTACCTGTTGGACAGCCCTGAACTCATAGCCTGTAAGCTACTGGGAGCTATCTAGCTGTTGGACAGCCCTGAACTCATATCCTGTAAGCTACTGGGATCTATCTACCTGTTGGACAGCCCTGAACTCATAGCCTGTAAGCTACTGGGAGCTATCTAGCTGTTGGACAGCCCTGGGCTAGATGGTAAATATTTATAACCCCTTAGCGGTTCATCACGTAAGCATGATGAGTTGGCCCTGGGCTAGAGGTTGCAGGCGAGTGAGCGGTAGAGGTTGTAGGGTAGGGATGGTAGCTTTGGAGTGGTGGGTGAAATCTATAGACAATTATGGAGGACTATTCCTTGTATCCGCCCCGTAACGGCGACTGTTGGCACGCCTGGTGATACAGTCACAATGTTATTTTACTACTGAGTTTAGTCAATTGTTTACATATTAGGTTACAACTAAATCATGAATTGCAACACTCTACATTAACTAACACTTTATACTAGAGTAACTACAGGGGAATAACCTTCCTGGATATCAAATTTCTTTCTATTCTGGAAAAAAAGGTTGACATGTTGAGCTCTTCTGCATATGTGGGCATGGAGCAGAAGTCTCCCCGGAACCAATCCATTTGGTCAGGCCCTTTTAAAATCCATTTCCTATCGGCATGTCGCGAAGACAAAACACATCTCCTGTGCAGACTTGGGAGTGAGTCTACACTTGTGTAACACTTGTATAGGTTAATGAATACTTCCAATGTATTGAAAGCATTTGCTTATGATATATGATATATTGATATCTGTACGATTCTGTGCATCATAAAGGATTGCATATAGGCCTACATGTTTTTGCTGTAGAAATATGCATTCGCCCATGAAATGCAGGTCACCAAATGCAGTTTTTACGTGCGATAACAGCTGAACAATAACCAGGACAGTGGACACAACAAATGTAATTCTACAATTACACATATACAGATACAATACAATACAGTTTTTCAATTCATGTCAATATCATCTGATGTATTGAGCGGATTGGGGTCGATTAGTTTCTCTTCCTGCTATAAAATCAGATTGTCATAGCTCGTAAATCCTTGGGCATACAGATTTAGATTCGATCGAAGTCCTCCTTCTGAGACAGCCGTCAAGGAAAGGCAACGTCATTGAACCTTTCAGAATATCAACCACATCCTCTAAAGGGAATATAGTCACACTGATGACAATGTTAAATGTTAGTATCATTCACAACGCTGACAAGGGGACCTGTCACAGTGTCATATGGAGAAACGGTTTAGAGACTATAAAGACACTGATGTCTGTAGGTGATTTATACTTCGTACTCTACTTGCGTTGCTCATACTGTACTTTTGTACGGTGAGAAGAAGGCGATTGAAAATAATTTGAAGAACATTTTCGGGAAAATGCACTGCAACATAATGCAATCGGCAGCTGTAGCAGTATTCCAAAGTCGTTTAGGATTAAATAACCTCTGCCGAGTCCCTAACAACAGGATGTTCCTGTTTTCAGGAGAGCTGGTGACGTGACATCCCCTTTTGGATGTTGACATGGCGACACTCCATCCTCCACAGTTACTGGATTGGTTGAACAGTGCAGAAGAGAAACTTCCCCCGACATGTTTTTTTTTTTTCCTTTTCTCGTCAAAACCAGTATGTTGGGGATCTACTTTCGGCCGTTTCTTTTACGCCTGCTGCACTAGGATTACGTGACGTCCTGTTCTATTTGAAATGTTGTGGTTATTTAGGTGAAACCTCTGCGTGGTCTGAGGGCTGTTTTGAAGACTAATATTGTTGCCCAAAAATGTAGATTTATTGATGTGGGATACAGAATGCCCAAGGTTTCAGATGACCTTGTGGGTCCCCCCCACCCCCCACCATACACACACACACACACACACAATTATCTATTTCGGCCACTATCTAAAGAAAAACAATTCACTCAGTTTCACTTAAAACTTTTGGCCCAGGCAGTCTTGATTGCTGCTTTGAGAGCCTATGTGCTCTGCCTACGAAGTTTAAGGGAAACTGTGATGTGATACAACTGCCTCTGCTAAAGACAGGCCTGTATCAGTCCATAAACTGACCATAGCCAGTTAGCCACTGTAACTGTTAACACTCTCAGTCATCTGCAGCGAACCTTCAATGCAACCCGGCTCTGTGTGGGCGAGAGCAGATGTTTGTCAGCAGCCATCCAGCAGCTTTTCTCCTCCTGTGTTGCTCCGCTGAGGTATGTCGGGGTCTCTTGCCGGCAATAAGCTCCCAAGACACCATGCTCTTTCTCTCTCTTTCTGTTCATGTGGAACGCAGCAGACGCAGCTGGCTTGGAAGCGTCCGCGTTGTTTGCGTACCCATTTTCACATGCATGCTTTGGAGTTTTATTTGCAGATCCCTGAGCATCGCAACTATGCTCCCCAAGCCAGACCACCTGCATCAATTATAATCGCAACGGAACCTTCTGGCTCAGTGTGATCCAGATAAACACTGAATCCACAGCCATGTGAAAAACATGTTTTCAAAAATGCTGCCGTCAAAAAAAGGGTTGGTTCCAACCTCCCGTGCGTAGTAACCACTCAAGCTTCATGACCTACCACGACAGCAAACTGTCTTTGATAGTAGTTAGGTCAGTGTACACAATGCCTTGGAAGTCCTTCTGCTGGTTATCTACTCTCCCTGGTAATGATTACCCACTGGGAACAGACATCAGCTCAACGTCTAGATTTGATGTACATTTGGTTGAGTTGTCAGCTGACGTGAATTCAACGTGAAATCAACAACAAAAATGTCCCCATGTCATTAGATTTGGGTTAAAAGTTTTCAACGTCATCACATTATAATTTGTTTGTTGAAATGACTTAGAAACAATGTTGATTCAACCTGTTTTTTGCAGGGAGGTTATTTTGTACTTATAATTTATTGCGATGAAAATGGCTGTTTCAAGGTCGTCGTTAATCATAAGGCAAGGATGACAACCAACAGACGTTGTAGACTTGTAGAAGTCTACAGTTACGAAGCCAGCTAAAGGTTCCCCTTTCTTTTTCATTCCTTTTTTTTGTTGCCCTTATTAACCTTCATTGACCTATAGACAAAGGTCAAAGGACTAAGGTCAGGTCGGGTAGTAGAATGTGCTACCAGAAGAAGAAAAAAACCTTAAGGCAGTCACTTCAAATTTAACACCCTGGAAGGAAACCAATGCATTTTAATATTTCGCCATTGACATTCTACGGAGACTCCTGTTAGAGACTGTTATATGTCAAGACTAACGTACGTGTGTGATGTTTGAGAAAGGTCTGAACTTGAGCACACTTGGTGTTAAACCCACTGAGTGTAGACACATATGAACTTTACTACAACAACTTGAAAATATGTATATTGTAAATCTACCTTTTATTAGCAACAGCCTTGATATCTTTAGCATTACATTTTTTCTTTGAGTCTCACTTCCCACCACAAATCCCATTTGTTCATGTTTTTTGAAAAAAAGTGAAGAAAATATATTCATGTTAAATCTTACACCTTTCTTTTCCACATCACTTTCCCTCCTTTGTCACAGCAGAGAAAAGTTATTGCCAAAATATGCAATTGTGGGCTCTTCCAAAACGTTACCTCCTCAAGGTTGTCGGAGCCATATAGGGGGGAGGACATCGTAATTCACCTTAAAACAACAGGAGGTCGGGGCTGTTGTTGAAACTTCATGTTTCCTCAGGTCCAGGTGCCTTTGAAGGAGTTTAGAATAATTTGTCTCGTGTGAATTTTAGTTTAAGAAGTTTTCATAGCATTCGGGTTACATTAATGTACCCACAGAGATCAAAGGAATGAATCCAGCTATTAAGGAGCTGTTTGCTCCAAAGAGAAGCCAAGCACTGAGGCACTCCATATACTTCCTTCCCTGTGAAGAAAACGTCAGAAAACTTGACACTAAAGAGGACTTGTGATTGTTCACCACATGCAAGTCTAGCAATATTCAACCAGTCTCTTCAATTACTCTCCTCAATCTTGCTCATGCGCTACAATTGGAAGAGTGGCAGTTGCCAGTCCCAGCGGTTGCAATGATATGTTTGAGGTTATGATTTCCCAGTGGAGTCTTGGGTTACAGTGCAGCAGATACTGCCTTGGATGAGCAAAGCATGTTGGGGGGTATGAGGTCATTTATGTCCACCTAGAGCAGTCAATCTTGTCGGTGAGTAGCTGTTCAAGGAGGCTGTTAATAGAATCAAAATGTGATTTACCCTGACACATGTTGAATATATTAAGCCTAGAAAATTATTATTTGAAACCATTAGAACGTCTGCCATCGCATCAGTTGCCAAGAATATTTGTTTTAAGAAAGTATATGATGTTTTTTTTTTTATTTTTTTTTTACTTTTCTCATAATATTATAGACCTTCATTGACATGTAGCCTACTTAGTGATGCTTTATTTAAAGTATTTGTTTCATATTAAGCAAGTTTGGAGAGGTGAACCTCCTACTGATATCCACCATCTGTCAGAATGTCTTGTAAACTATCAATGATTCCTGGGAAGCTTCTTAGTTCCTGTGGTACTCTCATTACCAAACACGTGGGAAGCAACAACACCGGCAAGTTTTTACAGCTCTGAGAAACACCCAGAAGATGTTAGGCTTTTGTCGTTCAGGAGAGGGTTGGTTATTGCAAGTGTGTCATTGATTTATCATTACCTAATTTGCATTTAAAAATTACTATGGACAGCAGGATGCTTCTATAGGTTTCCACGATATATACTGTGTAAAACCGTGAACTGATTGTCACATAAGTGGTCATGAAGGAAAGGAAACCAGGAAAGGAAACTTTTAGGGCTGTGGGGATGCAGTGGGAGTTGACTGGGCATATCCCCATCAGTCTCAATTTATGACAATTCTCTAATTGTGCCAAATTGAGCTGCTGTAAAAAGCTATTTGGAAGAGGAACTAATATCTTTGCCCGTCAATTATTAGCTCATTGATTACAAAAATGTGGGAAATTAATCCACTGGAATCAAATGTTCGCTCAGACACCTGTCCCTCACACTAAATACATATAAGATGGCGGCCCAATAGGGAGGATGGGCTCGATCATGCATGAAATGCAATGTGACAGGAACGTTGTGGAGCCTGATGTGGAGCCTGAGTGAGTAAATTGACGTTTGAGAAATTGAATTGGGCGTGAGATAACAAAGTTCTCACTTGTTTCATGGAACTAGACTTTCTAGAATTAAGTGGAGGATGGTGGGAGGAGCTATAGGAGGACTGGCTCATAGTAGTGTCTGGAATGGAATGAAATGAATTGAACACAAACATAGCCCATCCTCCTATAGCTTCTCCCACCAGCCTCCACTGCTAGAATCATCCTTTGCACTCGGCCCATGGCTCAAATGCATGGGAATGCGTGTTTGAGCTAAATGCCCATTCTTGGAGACAGTGTTTTAAACAACATGTGGTGCTGTTGTCAAACCAAACAAATTATGTATTTGTTGTTAACATGACAAACTGTCACGCCCTGACGTTAGAGAGCCTTTTGTATTCTCAATTTGGTTAGGTCAGGGTGTGACTTGGGTGGGCAAATCTATGTTTCTATTTATTTGTTGGCCTAGTATGATTCCCAATCAGAGGCAGCTGCTTATCGTGGTCTCTGATTGGGGATCATACTTAGGCAGCCCTTTTACCCACTTTAGATTGTGGGATCCTGTTTGTGTGTAGTTGCTTTCTGCACTGCATATAGCTTTACGTTCGTTTTCTTATTTTGTTGTTTTTCGGTGTCATTTTGAATAAAGGAAAAATATACGCCTACCACGCTGCACCTTGGTCTCATTCTACCGACGGACGTAACACGAACATGTTGAAATGGATTAGAAGAGGGCATTTTTACGTTAAAGGTGCAATATGCAGAAATCGCTCCACCATTTCCTGGTTGCTAAAATTCCAACAGTTTGCCTAATTTCAGGTTATGTAACAAAACAAGCAAGTATAGTGTAGAGAATCATTGTACCATCAGCTGGTATACAAAACCAAACATAAAATACGCAAAAAAAACTAAACTTGGGGGTGGGGGGAATCTACTGGTTGATAGAGGAAAGAACTTGATTAACATGAGTCACTGAACCTCACTCCCTAAACCACTACACTCATTTCGGGGGCTATGTTTACCTGGACAGCCATAACTTCATGGGGAGAGGAGAGGCTCTTTTGCAGTCCTCCATTTTAGCTCTGGACATATCTATTTCCTCAACCTCCCTCTCACTCTAATCAGCAAGCTCTCACCAGTCACGAGAAATAGGTCTCCTAAGTGACAACTATGCCACCCTTGCCATCCAAGACACTGAAATTGTAATTTCTCTCCACAGTTGCTACACTGACTAGAAAACTTTGCATTTAAATCAATTACCAGTGAAAAAAACAATTAATTACTATGCAGTTACTTTGTAATAGACTGCTAAATCTGGTCCATTAGTACTTCTAAGCAGTGTCTGCTGCTGGTTACAAGGTTGGGGTCAATTCCATTCAAACTCCAGTCAATTCAGGGAGTACACTGACATTCCAATTCTCTTCAATGCTTTTCAATTAGGAAAATGTGGAATTTTTATTTGGTTTACTTTCTGAATTGACTGGAATGTAAATGGAATACCCTGGCTGGTATGTCTTGTCATTTCGTCAGTGACTGATTACGACCTGCAGAGGTTTACAAAATCTCTGGACAATCAGTGATTAATTTATTAACTTCAATGCTTATGAACTACTTCATGAGGACACTCTATTGTTAGTTAGCCCTGGCCTATGGTCAAAATCATTCATGGACAAACCTTGTAGTTCTGAAGTTTGGTGGAAGGGAACTGACTGTAAAAGCCAGGGAGATCCGAAAGACAAACAACTAGAGCTCATTCAAGCAAGCATTTTAATAACAAAGACTTGACTATTAGACAATGCTTCTATCTGCATTGGAATGATCAGGTGCTGTGTCTCTCTCTAAGAGCTCGAGCTGTATCTTAATGCTGTTCACATAAGCCATGTCCTTGTAATCCCTATTACCAGAGACAGTCAGGAATCCACCAGATCGCTGCCAAGTACAACTCAAAACATATGGATCCAACAGGACAGCCTCATAAATAAAGATATGACTATGTTTTTTTTCTCCCTTGTTGAGCTGAAAGGAGCATTGTATTGAGTTGATCTGGCATGTATCAGTGCAGTGGGCAGTGGGCACATGAGAAACGTCTTGCGATTTGGGACACGATCAAGAGAGATGGGTTTAGTCGTTATCTTCTGGTCTGAGATGAAATAATGAATTGTTTTCCCGTTTACCACTTAGAGAGTGTTTGTTTGACCAATAGGTTATTTGTTACCATGGGAATCTATCTCAGCCTATAGAGTCACAGCAGACCTGAAAACACAGTGTTACTTCGAAGCATCCATAACTTTACAATAGTCAGTGCATTTGGAAAGTATTCAGAACCCTTGAATTTTTCCACATTTTGATACATTACAGCCTTCTTCTCAAATGGATTCAATGTTTTTTTTTTCTGGTTGGGCCACTCAAGGACATTCAGAGACTTGTCCCGAAGCCACTCCTTCGTTGTCTAGGCTGTGTGCTTAGGGTCGTTGTCCAATTGGAAGGTGAACCTTCGCCAAGGTCTGAGATCCTGAGCTCTCTGGAGCAAGGATCTCTTTGTACTTTTCCCCATTCATCATTCCCTTGATACTGACTAGTCTCCCAGTCCCTGCCACTGAAAAGCATCCCCACAGCATGATGCTGCCACCATGCTTCACCGTAGGGATGCTGCCACCATGCTTCACCGTAGGGATGGTGCCAGGTTTTCTCCAGACGTGACGCTTGGCATTCAGGCCAAAAAGTTCCATTTTGATTTCATCAGACCAGAGAATCTTGTTTCTCATGGTCTGAAAGTCCTTTAGGTGCCTTTTTGCAAACTCCAAGTGGGCTATCATGTGCCTTTTTACTTAGGAGTGGCTTCGGTCTGCCATAAAGGCCTGAGTGGTGGAGTGCTGCAGAGATGGTTGTCCTTCTGAAAGGTTCTCCCATCTCCACTGAGGAACTGTGGAGGGTGACAGGGTGACCATTGGGTTCTTGGTCACCTCCCTGACCAAAGCCCTCTCCCCCGATTGCTCAGTTTGGCCGGGTGGTCAGCTCTAGGAAGAGTCTAGGTGGTTCCAAACTTCTTTCATTTAAGAATTATGAGGGCCACTGTGTTCTTGGAGACCTTCAGTGCTGCAGTCATTTTTTGGTACCCTTCCCCAGATCTGTGCCTCGAGACAATCCGGTCTCTGAGCTCAACAGACAATTCCTTTGACCTCATGGCTTGGTTTTTGCTTTGACATGTTCTGTCAGCTATGGGACCTTATATAGACAGGTGTGTGCCTTTCCAAAACAAAATAGAGGGTACTGCTTTACTTTGCATAATAAATTGTAATTAATTTACTCAAACAGAACCTTAAAGACGCAGGCCTGTTTTAATTATGACCATTACACAGCAGTAAATATTGCAGACAAATCAGCATAATCAAGCATTTCAAGTTGAATACAATTTCTTAGGAATTTGATCCATCTGTTTTAAAGGATGCTGAACAATGCATAACCTGTTGCAGAAGTCCAACGAACAGTAGTAAAGCGCGTATTGATTCACTCTCCAAGGATATTCTGTCAGACATTCCTCAATAAATGTCTTAGACGAACCACGCCAATGATAAACGCTTCAGTATTCTCATTTTCCTTGCACGCATGCACACACACACACACACACACACACAAAGAAAGCATTTTGAGAATTCCTTCGACTCCCACTGAATTCTGTATCATATGTTCAGCACTACGGTTATTCATATGTATTTTGTGTGTAAAAACATGCTTTTCTTCAACCCCCCCCCCCCCCCCCCCCATGTTCAATATCACCTGATTTACCAGGACAAACAGATACAGCACGTAATATATTTTATGGAGAAATGAAATTTTGCCATCAGAGTCTATGGCAGGTTCTTAGTTCGCATGAGATTGGATGAAAATTGTGGTAGGTGGGGGCATTTGAGAGCGTGCCAATGGATCTATAAAGGTAAGATGATTAGAGTGACAGACAAGGAGGTGAGACGACATCCATCCAACCTAGTTAAATGTTCTACGTGGGCGCTAATTATTAGTCTGTGTGTTTGTGTGTATGTGTGTGTGGCCATCCCACCTTCCCTCTCCATCAACATTGCGATCCCACTTAATCATCCTCTCTGCGGATGGTCACCCTCGTTCTCGTGTAAGACAATGAGAGAGAGAGAGAGAGAGAGAGAGAGAGAGAGAGAGAGAGGGCGTGGGAGGAGGCTGTTTTGGATACATTTGTTTTATGCCGGGATGCGTTGCTGCTTTGGAATGCGTTCAGTGTGAATATGGTACTCCTGGGCTCCAGCATAAACCAAGAATGTATCACTGCATAGTTGGAGCCATCAGTCATCTCTTCGGAGCCCTTGTGGTATCACTCTGTTTATGTTACCTGCTACTTATTGCATTGGCATTAGAAGTGAATTGCAGTTCACAGATAATAAATCACTTTGCATCCAAATTATTACATTTATTTTCAAATTGTCTAGTCCAGACAGTGGCATGTTGGATAAATAATTGAAGCTGAAACAGTGGAAGACTGGTCAAGAGTGCAAGTCCTTTCTCAAATCCACAACAGTAGCAAGGATAGCCTAAACATGGGGATTCTGCAATTTGTTAATTCAGGTCAATTTATTGAGATAACACAAACTGTTCAGACCTCTGTTAATGACACAAATCATGTAGTTCTACCCATATTTTATTCTTACATAATGGAAGATGTGAGGTGTACAGTATGGTGGTCCTAAGGTGTACGGTGGAAGATGTCTGGTGTATGGTGGTCCTAAGGTGTATGGTGGAAGATGTCTGGTGTATGGTGGTCCTAGGGTGTATGGTGGTCCTAAGGTGTATAGTGGAAGATAACTGGTGTATGGTGGTCCTAAGGTGTATAGTGGCGGATGTCTGGTGTATGGTGGTCCTAAGGTGTATAGTGGAGTATGCCTGGTGTATGGTGGTCCTAAGGTGTATGGTGGAAGATGTCTGGTGTATGGTGGTCCTAAGGTGTATAGTGGAGTATGCCTGGTGTATGGTGGTCCTAAGGTGTATGGTGGTCCTAAGGTGTATAGTGGAAGATGTCTGGTGTATGGTGGTCCTAAGGTGTATAGTGGAAGATAACTGGTGTATGGTGGTCCTAAGGTGTATAGTGGAAGATAACTGGTGTATGGTGGTCCTAAGGTGTATAGTGGAAGATGTCTGGTGTATGGTGGACCTAAGGTGTATAGTGGAAGATGTCTGGTGTATGGTGGTCCTAAGGTGTATAGTGGAAGATGCCTGGTGTATGGTGGTCCTAAGGTGTATGGTGGAAGATGTCTGGTGTATGGTGGTCCTAAGGTGTATAGTGGAGTATGCCTGGTGTATGGTGGTCCTAAGGTGTATGGTGGTCCTAAGGTGTATAGTGGAAGATGTCTGGTGTATGGTGGTCCTAAGGTGTATAGTGGAAGATAACTGGTGTATGGTGGTCCTAAGGTGTATAGTGGAAGATGTCTGGTGTATGGTGGACCTAAGGTGTATAGTGGAAGATGTCTGGTGTATGGTGGTCCTAAGGTGTATGGTGGAAGATGTCTGGTGTATGGTGGTCCTAAGGTGTATAGTGGAGTATGCCTGGTGTATGGTGGTCCTAAGGTGTATGGTGGTCCTAAGGTGTATAGTGGAAGATGTCTGGTGTATGGTGGTCCTAAGGTGTATAGTGGAAGATAACTGGTGTATGGTGGTCCTAAGGTGTATAGTGGAAGAT
This sequence comes from Oncorhynchus mykiss, assembly GCF_057628025.1. Taxonomy (NCBI): domain Eukaryota; kingdom Metazoa; phylum Chordata; class Actinopteri; order Salmoniformes; family Salmonidae; genus Oncorhynchus; species Oncorhynchus mykiss. The sequence continues at coordinate 68,107,991 of NC_143040.1, forward strand.
GTCTGGTGTATGGTGGTCCTAAGGTGTATAGTGGAAGATAACTGGTGTATGGTGGTCCTAAGGTGTATGGTGGTCCTAAGGTGTATAGTGGAGGATGCCTGGTGTATGGTGGTCCTAAGGTGTATAGTGGAAGATGTCTGGTGTATGGTGGTCCTAAGGTGTATAGTGGCGGATGTCTGGTGTATGGTGGTCCTAAGGTGTATAGTGGAGTATGCCTGGTGTATGGTGGTCCTAAGGTGTATGGTGGAAGATGTCTGGTGTATGGTGGTCCTAAGGTGTATAGTGGAGTATGCCTGGTGTATGGTGGTCCTAAGGTGTATGGTGGTCCTAAGGTGTATAGTGGAAGATGTCTGGTGTATGGTGGTCCTAAGGTGTATAGTGGAAGATAACTGGTGTATGGTGGTCCTAAGGTGTATAGTGGAAGATAACTGGTGTATGGTGGTCCTAAGGTGTATGGTGGTCCTAAGGTGTATAGTGGAAGATGTCTGGTGTATGGTGGTCCTAAGGTGTATAGTGGAAGATAACTGGTGTATGGTGGTCCTAAGGTGTATAGTGGAAGATGTCTGGTGTATGGTGGTCCTAAGGTGTATAGTGGAAGATAACTGGTGTATGGTGGTCCTAAGGTGTATGGTGGTCCTAAGGTGTATAGTGGAAGATGTCTGGTGTAAGGTGGTCCTAAGGTGTATAGTGGAAGATAACTGGTGTATGGTGGTCCTAAGGTGTATAGTGGAAGATGTCTGGTGTATGGTGGTCCTAAGGTGTATAGTGGAAGATAACTGGTGTATGGTGGTCCTAAGGTGTATGGTGGTCCTAAGGTGTATAGTGGAGGATGCCTGGTGTATGGTGGTCCTAAGGTGTATAGTGGAAGATGTCTGGTGTATGGTGGTCCTAAGTTGTATAGTGGAAGATGTCTGGTGTATGGTGGTCCTAAGGTGTATAGTGGAAGATGTCTGGTGTATGGTGGTCCTAAGGTGTATGGTGGAAGATGTCTGGTGTATGGTGGTCCTAAGGTGTATAGTGGAAGATGCCTGGTGACTTGTTAATTGTTTACTCCATGTGTAACTCTGTGTTGTCTGTTCACACTGCTATGCTTTATCTTGGCCAGGTCGCAGTTGCAAATGAGAACTTGTTCTCAACTAGCCTACCTGGTTAACCTGGTGAACAGGCAGTGGCTCGGGTGGTTGATGTCCTTGATGATCTTTATGGCCTTCCTGTAACATCGGGTGGTGTAGGTGTCCTGGAGGGCAGGTAGTTTGCCCCCGGTGATGCGTTGTGCAGACCTCACTACCCTCTGGAGAGCCTTACGGTTGTGGGCGGAGCAGTTGCCGTACCAGGCGGTGATACAGCCCGCCAGGATTCTCTCGATTGTGCATCTGTAGAAGTTTGTGAGTGCTTTTGGTGACAAACCGAATTTCTTCAGCCTCCTGAGGTTGAAGAGGCGCTGCTGCGCCTTCTTCACGATGCTGTCTGTGTGAGTGGACCAATTCAGTTTGTCTGTGATGTGTATGCTGAGGAACTTAAAACTTGCTACCCTCTCCACTACTGTTCCATCGATGTGGATAGGGGGGTGTTCCCTCTGCTGTTTCCTGAAATCCACAATCATCTCCTTTGTTTTGTTGACGTTGAGTGTGAGGTTATTTTCCTGACACCACACTCCGAGGGCCCTCACCTCCTCCCTGTAGGCCGTCTCGTCGTTGTTGGTAATCAAGCCTACCACTGTTGTGTCGTCCGCAAACTTGATGATTGAGTTGGAAGCGTGCGTGGCCACGCAGTCGTGGGTGAACAGGGAGTACAGGAGAGGGCTCAGAACGCACCCTTGTGGGGCCCCAGTGTTGAGGATCAGCGGGGTGGAGATGTTGCCTACCCTCACCACCTGGGGGCGGCCCGTCAGGAAGTCCAGTACCCAGTTGCACAGGGCGGGGTCGAGACCCAGGGTCTTGAGCTTGATGACGAGCTTGGAGGGTACTATGGTGTTGAATGCCGAGCTGTAGTCGATGAACAGCATTCTCACATAGGTATTCCTCTTGTCCAGATGGGTTAGGGCAGTGTGCAGTGTGGTTGAGATTGCATCGTCTGTGGACCTATTTGGGCGGTAAGCAAATTGGAGTGGGTCTAGAGTGTCGGGTAGGGTGGAGGTGATATGGTCTTTCTTGGGAACAGGAACAATGGTGGCCCTCTTGAAGCATGTGGGAACAGCAGACTGGTATAGGGATTGATTGAATATGTCCGTAAACACACCGGCCAGCTGGTCTGCGCATGCTCTGAGGGCGCGGCTGGGGATGCCGTCTGGGCCTGCAGCCTTGCGAGGGTTAACACGTTTAAATGTCTTACTCACCTCGGCTGCAGTGAAGGAGAGTCCGCATGTTTTCGTTGCAGGCCGTGTCAGTGGCACTGTATTGTCCTCAAAGCGGGCAAAAAAGTTATTTAGTCTGCCTGGGAGCAGGACATCCTGGTCCGTGACTGGGCTGGATTTCTTCTTGTAGTCCGTGATTGACTGTAGACCCTGCCACATGCCTCTTGTGTCTGAGCCGTTGAATTGAGATTCTACTTTGTCTCTGTACTGACGCTTAGCTTGTTTGATAGCCTTGCGGAGGGAATAGCTGCACTGTTTGTATTCGGTCATGTTACCAGTCACCTTGCCCTGACTAAAAGCAGTGGTTCGCGCTTTCAGTTTCACGCGAATGCTGCAGTTCAATCCACAGTTTCTGGTTAGGGAATGTTTTAATCGTTGCTATGGGAACGACATCTTCAACGCACGTTCTAATGAACTCGCACACCGAATCAGCGTATTCGTCAATATTGTTATCTGACGCAATACGAAACATGTCCCAGTCCACGTGATGGAAGCAGTCTTGGAGTGTGGAGTCAGCTTGGTCGGACCAGCGTTGGACAGACCTCAGCGTGGGAGCCTCTTGTTTTAGTTTCTGTCTGTAGGCAGGGATCAACAAAATGGAGTCGTGGTCAGCTTTTCCGAAAGGAGGGCGGGGCAGGGCCTTATATGCGTCGCGGAAGTTAGAGTAACAATGATCCAAGGTTTTTCCACCCCTGGTTGCGCAATCGATATGCTGATAAAATTTAGGGAGTCTTGTTTTCAGATTAGCTTTGTTAAAATCCCCAGCTACAATGAATGCAGTCTCCGGATAAATGGATTCCAGTTTGCAAAGAGTCAAATAAAGTTCGTTCAGAGCCATCGATGTGTCTGCTTGGGGGGGATATATACGGCTGTGATTATAATCAAAGATAATTCTCTTGGTAGATAATGCGGTCTACATTTGATTGTGAGGAATTCTAAATCAGGTGAACAGAAGGATTTGAGTTCCTGTATGTTTCTTTCATCACACCATGTCTCGTTAGCCATAAGGCATACGCCCCCGCCCCTCTTCTTACCAGAAAGATGTTTGTTTCTGTCGGCGCAATGCGTGGAGAAACCCGCTGGCTGCACCGCCTCCGATAGCATCTCTCCAGTGAGCCATGTTTCCGTGAAGCAAAGAACGTTACAGTCTCTGATGTCCCTCTGGAATGCTACCCTTGCTCGGATTTCATCAACCTTGTTGTCAAGAGACTGGACATTGGCGAGAAGAATGCTAGGGAGTGTGTATGGTGGTCCTACGGTGTATGGTGGAAGATGTCTGGTGTATGGTGGTCCTAAGGTGTATGGTGGTCCTACGGTGTATGGTGGTCCTAAGGTGTATGGTGGTCCTAAGGTGTATGGTGGTCCTAAGGTGTATGGTGGAAGATGTCTGGTGTATGGTGGTCCTATGGTGTATAGTGGAAGATGTCTGGTGTATGGTGGTCCTAAGGTGTATAGTGGAAGATGTCTGGTGTATGGTGGTCCTAAGGTGTATAGTGGAAGATGTCTGGTGTATGGTGGTCCTAAGGTGTATGGTGGTCCTAAGGTGTATAGTGGAAGATGTCTGGTGTATGGTGGTCCTAAGGTGTATGGTGGTCCTAAGGTGTATAGTGGAAGATAACTGGTGTATGGTGGTCCTAAGGTGTATAGTGGAGGATGCCTGGTGTATGATGGACCTAAGGTGTATAGTGGAAGATAACTGGTGTATGGTGGTCCTAAGGTACAGTGTTTTAAAAAGGAAGTTTTGGCACTATCAGAAAACCAAATAATCGCTGCATTCTATAAATTAAAAATATGTTTTACTAAAACCTTGGTCCATTGAGAATTGAATAATGTAAACTGATAATCTACAGTTAATCAAATCTGTGTTGTTACCTGAGATGTTATTGATTTCCCGTAAAGCTTGATCCCCAACCAGAGGGGGTACTGCTGGACGGATATTAATGGTGCAAAACAGTATACAGAGTAAAGATCTGCTACCCGGCCTGAGCCCGACATTATACATCGGGTTAGGGCCGGGTAGTGCCTGTTTTCTAATCATTAACTAGAGTACAGGTAGGGCCTGTTTTCTAATCAATAACTAGAGTACAGGTAGGGCCTGTATTCTAATCAATAACTAGAGTACAGGTAGGGCCTGTTTTCTAATCAATAACTAGAGTACAGGTAGGGCCTGTTTTCTAATCAATAACTAGAGTACAGGTAGGGCCTGTTTTCTAATCAATAACTAGAGTACAGGTAGGGCCTGTTTTCTAATCAATAACTAGAGTACAGGTAGGGCCTGTTTTCTCATCAATAACTAGAGTACAGTTAGGGCCTGTTTTCTCATCAATAACTAGAGTACAGGTAGGGCCTGTTTTCTCATCAATAACTAGAGTACAGGTGGGGCCTGTTTTCTAATCAATAACTAGAGTACAGGTCGGGCCTGTTTTCTCATCAATAACTAGAGTACAGGTGGGGCCTGTTTTCTAATCAATAACTAGAGTACAGATGGGGCCTGTTTTCTCATCAATAACTAGTGTACAGGTGGGGCCTGTTTTCTCATCAATAACTAGGAAAGGAGAAGGGCCTGTTTTCTCATCAATAACTAGGGAAGGAGAAGGGCCTGTTTTCTCATCAATAACTAGGGAAGGAGAAGGGCTTGTTTCCTCATCAGTAACTAGGGAAGGAGAAGGGCTGAGGTATCACTAAAACAGGTAGAGCCTGTTTTCTCATCAGTAACTAGGGAAGGAGAAGGGCTGAGGTATCACTAAAACAGGTACGGTCTGTTTTCTCATTAGTAACTAGGGAAGGAGAAGGGCCTGTTTTCTCATCAGTATCTAGGGAAGGAGAAGGGCTGAGGTATCACTAAAACAGGTAGGGCCTGTTTCCTCATCAGTAACTAGGGAAGGAGAAGGGCCTGTTTTCTCATCAGTATCTAGGGAAGGAGAAGGGCTGAGGTATCACTAAAACAGGTAGGGCCTGTTTCCTCATCAGTAACTAGGGAAGGAGAAGGGCCTGTTTTCTCATCAGTAACTAGGGAAGGAGAAGGGCTGAGGTATCACTAAAACAGGTAGGGCCTGTTTCCTCATCAATAACTAGGGAAGGAGAAGGGCCTGTTTTCTCATCAGTAACTAGGGAAGGAGAAGGGCTGAGGTATCACTAAAACAGGTAGGGCCTGTTTCCTCATCAGTAACTAGGGAAGGAGAAGGGCCTGTTTTCTCATCAGTAACTAGGGAAGGAGAAGGGCTGAGGTATCACTAAAACAGGTAGGGCCTGTTTCCTCATCAATAACTAGGGAAGGAGAAGGGCCTGTTTTCTCATCAGTAACTAGGGAAGGAGAAGGGCTGAGGTATCACTAAATTGATCACAAACATTTTGCATGTGCTCTGCTGCTGCAGTACAGTCATACTGCAGCAGCAGTATGAGTTTGAAGCACTCAGAAGTGCTTCAAACTCATCAAATACAAGACAGGAGAGATTATTTAACATAAAATAATAATGTTCCTTGAGTTTTGTCGGGAATTTAGTGACTAAAAGTAACTAACAGCCGACTGCTCTCTCTCATGTCTCAAGCGGCGCCGTTGCTATGGATACTCACAGAGCCGCCATGAACAGAGCGCATGCAGAGTGAGCTGCACGCAGGGAGTGAGTGACAGACAGAGAGGAGCAGTTTATGGATTTACTAACGGTGGAAGTCATTTCGGGTTTCGGGCAGGGCCGGGCTTTAAATTTGTCAGAAGCAATCAGGCCTGGGTAGGGTAAGGCCTGAATGACTTGGGCATGGGTAGGCCTCATGCCCATGCAGGGCTGTAGATCAGAGAGAGTAGAGTCAGTAATAGGTCACTGTGGTACTCTATCACCGTTCAGTTGATCCAACATTGGAACATTTCGTAATGTACAACAAGCATATTAATATCTATACTGTAGTGTTACAAAGAATCACATTTGGGTTTGAACATTTGCATTGGTTTAGTCTTAATTTGCGGCAATATTCAAGTCAGTTTTCTGCATGTTGGCATGCAAAACTGCAAATATCAAACATACAGTATGTTAGTCCACCACGGTCATTACTATTCTCTAAAATGGAAAGTTAACTCATGTTGTAAATAGTCTGGATACATATTAAAATACCTTGTCTGTACATGTTCCATATGCCCTAACTTTGACTTACAAATAACAAGCCCATGCTCACATACACTCTCTCTCTCTCACACACACACACACACACACACACACACACACACACACACACACACACACACACACACACATCCCCCTGTCCCCTACAAAGTTTATCCTACATATACACACACATGTGGACAAACACATGTGCGAACAAAATGCACGCAGACACACACACACACACAAATGAGTCTCTCATGCTTGGAGTACGTTAAAGGGATACTTCAGGATGTTGGCAATGAGACCCTTTATTTACCTCCCCAGAGTCAGATGGATACCATTTTTATGTCTCTGCATGCAGTCTGAAGGAAGTTGCTAAGTAGCGCAATTGCTTGCAGATAGTGCAATGACTGAAAGTCTCTGGGTAACGCTAGTTAGCATTGGCTCACAATACAACCTCTAGCTTCATTCATACCGGACACAGAGACAGAAAAATAGTATCCACGAGTTCATCTGACTCTGGGGAAGTAGATAAAAGGGCCTCATTTCCAAAATCCCGAAGTATCCCTTTAAGCGTTGTGACACAAGCCTGGCTACCGCCGCCGCCGTAGACCTCTCCATGTGTATTTCATTACCAGCCCGGGCAAAATATTACAGGGATACAAAGGCATTACACGTTCTCCATCACAACCCAAAGCTTCTGTCTGGTCAATTACACTCAGGGATCCCCATGCAAGGCAAAGCAGTAGGGTTGGGGGTACAGGGGCTGGATAGAATAGGAGGAGGGCAATTGAAGATTGAAGACCAGACCTTATATCACTGAACCCGATATTTTAATATTTTTCTTCTGGTAACGAGACGCATTGCAGTCAATCCCTTTGATTTATAATACCTGCTAAAGCCAAACACTAATAATTTATTATATTCCCCGTGTGCCAAGACGCTTTCGCACAAAACGTCGGCGTATGATTAATCTTATGATATACATCTTAAGGTATTACTCTCAAGGTTTTTTAGAGCTTTGAACGTTAAACTCGGTGTTTGGACTTTCAACCACGTAGCCGGAGAAATATCCACATAGTGCTTTCTAGTGTGGCCAGTCAGTGTTTCTCCTAAATGTCTGCAGGAGACATACAGTACAGTACACTGAACCTAAACAGTAGTAGGTCTGGGGATCACATGACATCATGATTAGTTTAATCAAGTGCTGGGTTAGAACTAAAATATCTTGCACTGTGGGATTAGCAGGAGCTGAGAAAACTCTGAATGGTTTGAGATACTCTTAGCCGTTTGTGACGTCCACAACTCACTCTACTTAACTTAGCTGTAGCCAATCACCAAGACGGATTAAAAATATATGTATATTGTTTACAGAAGTTGGGAAGAACATCCAACTGAGTTAAAGCAGGTCAGCAGAAACGTTTGCCGCAATAGAGATCATAATATGTACGGTGCCTTCGGGAAGTATTCAGACCCATTGCCTTTTCCCACATTTTGTTACGTTACAGCCTTATTCTAAAACGTATTAAATAAATTAAAAATCCTCAGCAATCTACACAAAATAACACAAAGCAAAAATTAAATAAAATAAATAACTTATTTACTTAAGTATTAAGACCGTTTGATATGAGATTTGAAATTGAGCTCAGGTTCATCCGGTTTCCATTGATCATCTTTGAGATGTTTCTACAACGTGATTGGAGTCCACCTGTGGTAAATTCAATTGATTGGACATTTGGAAAGGCACTCACTTGTCTATATAAGGTTCCATAGTTGACTGCATGTCAGAGCAAAAACAAAGCCATGTGGTCGAAGGAATTGTCCGTAGAACTCTGAGATAGCATTGTGTCGAGGTACAGATCTGGGGAAGGGTACAAAAAATGTTGAAGAACTTTGGAACCACCTAGACTCTTCCTAGAGCTTGCCACCCGGCCAAACTGAGCAATCGGGGGAGAAGGGGCTTGGTCAGGGAGGTGACCAAGAACCCGATGGTCACCCTGACAGAATTCTAGAGTTCCTCTGTGGAGATGGGAGAACCTTCCAGAAGAACAACCATCTCCGCAGCACTCCACCCCTCAGGCCTTTATGAGGAGTGGCCAGACGAAAGCCACTCCTCAGTCAAAGGCACATGACAGTCCACTTGGAGTTTGCCAAAAGGCACCTAAAGACTCTCAGACCATGAGAAACAAGATTCTCTGGTCTGATGAAACCAAGATTGAACTTTGTGGCCTGAATGCCAAATGTCATGTCTGGAGGAAACCTGGCACCATCCCTACGGTAAAGATTGGTGGTGGCAGCATCATGCTGTGGGGATGTTCAGTGGCCGGGATGGGAGACTAGTCAGGAGCGAGGCAAAGATGAACGGATCAAAGTACAGAGAGAACCTTGATGAAAACCTGCTCCAGAGCTCTCAGGTCCTCAGACTAGGGCAAAGGTTCACCTTCCATCAGGAAGCACACAGCCAAGACACCACAGGAGTGGCTTCGGGACATGTCTCTAAATGTCCTTGAGTGGCCCAGCCAGAGCCTGGACTTGAACCCAATCGAACATCTCTGGAGAGACCTGAAAATAGTGTTGCAGCAACGCTCCCCATCCAACCTGACAGACCTTGAGAGGACCTGCAGAGAAGAATGGGATAAACTCTCCAAATACCGGTGTGCCAAGCTTGTAGTGTCATACCCAAGAATAATTGATGCTGTAATGGCTGCCAAAGGTGTTTCAACAATGTACTGAGTAAAGGGTCTGAATACTTACAGTACCAGTCAAAAGTGTGGACACACCTACTCATTCAAGGGTTTTTCTTTATTTTGTTACTATTTTATACATTGTAGAATAATATTGAAGACATCAAAACTCTGAAATAACACATATGGAATCATATAGTAACCAAAAAAGTGTTAACCAGCATGGCTACCACAGCATTCTGCAGCGATATGTCATCCCATCTGGTTTGCCCTTAGCGGGATTATCATTTGTTTTTCAACAGGACAATGACCCAACACACCTCCAGGCTGTGTAAGGGCTTTGTCCAAAAAGGATTGTGTGCTGCATCAGATGACCTGGCCTCCACAATCACCCGACCTCAACCCAATTGAGATGGTTTGGGATGAGTTAGACCGCAGAGTGAAAGAAAATCAGCCAACAAGTGCTCAGAATCTGTGAGAACTCCTTTAAGACTGTTGGAAAAGCATTCCAGGGGAAGCTGGTTGAGAGAATGTCAAGAGTGTGTAAAGAAAGCTGTCATCAAGGCAAAGGGTGGCTACTTTGAAGAATGTAAAATCACAAAAATATTTTGATCTGTTTAACACTTTTTTGGTTACGACATGATTCCATATGTGTTATTTCGTAGTTTTGTGGTCTTCACTATTATTCTACCATATAGAAATTAGTAAAAAAATCTATAAAAAAAAACCTTGAATCACTAGGTGTGTCCAAACTTTGACTGGTAATGTATGTAAATGTACAATTCCAGTTTTGTATTCTACATGTTTTTTTTTTCCTTTGTCATTATGGGGTATTGTGTGTACATCGATGAGTGAAAAAAACAATTTAATCCATTTTAGAATAAGGCTGTAACGTAACAAAATGTGGAAAAAGTCAAGGCGTCTGAATACCTTCCAAAGGCACTGTATATATGCCATTTAGCAGAAGCTTTTATCCATAGTGACTTACAGTAGTCACGTGTGCATGTATTTTACGTATGGGTTGAATCGAACCCACTATCCTGGCGTTGCAAGTGCCAAGCTCTACCAACTGAGCTACAGATGATCACTATGTGCAAGTTATGTCAAACATGAGTCTGATAGATTGAGATGTGACTCTTCTTTTATTGTGATAGAAAGTAACGAGTGATATAAAAAGCAGATCAGTTCCACAGATCACATATGAACTGACAGAGCTTGCAAATGTTGCACAAAGCTTGCAATATGTCCACGCACTTCTTGTCAGATCCATGAGACCCAGTCATAAGTGATGCAGTCATAAGTGACCCAGTCATAAAGTGATGGTGAAAAAGCCACATGCCATTTTGGTTCCCACTGTTCCGTAAACAGGCTGTACTTTGTCACAGTGGTGGTTCTTACTGGAGTTTGTGTGTGTGTGTGCGTGTGTGTGTGTGTGTATGTGTGTGTGTGTGTGTAAGTGTATGTGTGCCAGCGTACCAGCATCTAGTACTATATGCACCCTAATCAGAACCAGCAAAATCCCTCTTCTGTGTGTCTACAACATGGCAGTCTACAACATAGAAGTCTACAACATGCCAGTCTACAGCCAAACACATTCTATGCCTCTCATACATACTGCCAGAAAACGACACATTCCATCAGAGAACACTGGAATGCTTCTAGGCAAGTCCTCAAAAAAAAAAGAGGGCAGTGAGGTCAAAGAGTCCAAATATCCCCTCATGAAAAAGAGGGCAGTGAGGTCAAAGAGTCCAAGTATCCCCTCATGAAAAAGAAGTCAGTGAGGTCAAGGAGTCCAAGTATCCCCTCATGAAAGAGAGGGAAGTGAGGCCAAGGAGTCCAAATATCCCCTCATGAAAAAGAGGGCAGTGAGGTCAAGGAGTCCAAGTATCCCCTCATGAAAGACAGGGCAGTGAGGTCAAGGAGTCCAAGTATCCCCTCATGAAAGACAGGGCAGTGAGGTCAAGGAGTCCAAGTATGCCCTCATGAAAAAGAGGGCCGTTAGGTCAAGGAGGGAGACAAGAGACACTCAATGAGAGAGGGTATGCGTCAATCGGACGTCCATCTGGGGCCATTGTGTGAACCGTTGACAGATACTGCTCAACATCATCACAGTGGTTTTAAATAGGCTTATAAACAGTATATGAAATGCGGCGTGGCTTGGGAAGGAATTAATTAGGAATTAGTAGGACCTCAGAGACCAAATCACTCAAAGGAACCAAGATTTTGTAATAATATTTTGGTTAATCAAACAAACAGTCAAACAGTCCAATCACACGGCCACGAATCAAAAGGCCCGTAATCAAAGCCACGTGTCATATCATTGATCATCTTAACCAACTTCTTTTTTTTTTTTTTCTCAACCTCTCATTACATGCCCATACGGGCCTCTTTTGTCTGCAGGTGTTGCTTCTCCTGTTATAGGTTACATGACTGAGCCAATTGAACAAACAATGAATCGCAATATGCCTAAGTGGCTTCCTTTCCTTTGGCCCACTACCTTAACCTCACTCTACAGACTGGATAGAGATACACTACCTTAACCTCTCTCTACAGACTGGATAGAGATACACTACCTTAACCTCTCTCTACAGACTGGATAGAGATACACTACCTTAACCTCTCTCTACAGACTGGATAGAGATACACTACCTTAACCTCTCTCTACAGACTGGATAGAGATACACTACCTTAACCTCTCTCTACAGACTGGATAGAGATACACTACCTTAACCTCTCTCTACAGACTGGATAGAGATACACTACCTTAACCTCTCTCTACAGACTGGATAGAGATACACTACCTTAACCTCTCTCTACAGACTGGATAGAGATACACTACCTTAACCTCTCTCTACAGACTGGATAGAGATACACTACCTTAACCTCTCTCTACAGACTGGATAGAGATACACTACCTTAACCTCTCTCTACAGACTGGATAGAGATACACTACCTTAACCTTATGGATTACGGACGTCTCAGGAACAGACTGTCAAAACTAACATAGAAAAAAGGAAAGATATTAAGAATGTAATTAAGAATATAATGAGGCAGAAGGTTCATCTCAATTTTCTCAAAATCCTTCCTTGAAAAAAACCTGCTTGAACCTCATCATCCTACATCTTTTAGGACAGTGCCTGAGAGCTTAAACATTTAGGGGGAAAAGACGGCTGTTAGGTGGTCATGACATGCTATTCTTGGATGCTCTCCCACGTCTGATAATTTTGATTGAATGATAGCTAAATTGAATCTTATTTATACTGCGTCCCTGCGTCACCCTTCATCCTAACATGTTTCTTTGTAATGAGCCTGTAAGATATAATGCAATCTCCCGTGTAGACACACTCCAGAGAAATCTTCCTTGAAATTTCACAAGGAGTCAAGGCCCTTAAAAGCCTGCTGCGATAGACCGTTTTAATAAAACTTAATTTAGAACCGTCGGAATCTCTGGTTTCAGTGAATAATTGCCTGTGGGACAAAACGAGCACTCTCTGGAAGACTCTGAAGACCATGCTGTAAAGTGTACACTCTTGCTTCCCCCCCCCCCCACCCTGTGTGCTCCTGCATGTAAGACATTGAATGAAAGATAAATACTTTCAACAATACATCAGAGTATTCTCCAAATTCCTTCTTTGAACCTTTTTTTTATTTGAAACAAGTTCTCTGTCGAAGCTAATAGGTTCTGAGATGTTTAAATGTGGACATGATCCTTTAATATTCATTCTGTTCATTCCTTTTTCCTGAAAAAAAAAAATAGACAAGAGTAAACAGTTATAATGCTTTTCCCTTTCCCCCTCCAAATCTTCACAGAAAGACCTCCTATGAAATAATGATTCATAAGACAGCTGCATCTGCTGGAAACATTGAAAAGGATGTTGGTAGTAGTAGCTGGTGGGTCATAACTTCTGAAGCCAATACAACTCAATAGTACTATCTGCACATATACAGTTGAAGTCGGAAGTTTACATACACTTAGGCTGGAGTCATTAAAACTCATTTTTCAACCAATCCACAAATGTCTTGTTAACAAACTATAGTTTGGGCAAGTCGGTTAGGATATCTACTTTGTGCATGACACAAGTAATTTTTCCAACAATTGTTTACAGACAGATTATTTCACTTATAGTTCACTGTATTACAATTCCAGTGGGTCAGAAGTTTACATACACTAAGTTGACTGTGCCTTTAAACAGCTTGGAATACTCCAGAAAATGATGCGTGGCTTTAGAAGCTTCTGATTGACTCAAATGATGACAATTAGCCTATTGGAGGTGTACCTGTGGATATATTTCAAGGCCTACCTTCAAACTCAGTGCCTCTTTGCTTGACATGATGGGAAAGTCAAAAGAAATCAGCCAAGTCCTCAGTAAAAGAATTGTAGACACAAGTCTGGTTCATCCTTCGGAGCAATTTCCAAACACCGGAAGGTACAATAGTAAGCAAGAATAAACACCATGGGACCACGCAGCCGTCATACCGCTCAGGTAGGAGATGCGTTCTGTCTCCTAGAGAAGAATGTACTTTGGTGCGAAAAGTGCAAATCAATCCCAGAACAAATAGCAAAGGACCTTGTGAAGATGCTGTAGGATACAGGTACAACATTATCTATATCCCCATAAAAACGAGTGCTAAATCGACATAACCTGAAAGGCCGCTCAGCAAGGTAGAAGCCACTGCTCCAAAACTGCCATAAAAAAGCCAGACTACGGTTTGCAACTGCACAAAGATTGTACTTTTTGGAGAAATGTCCTCTGGTCTGATGAAACAAAAATAGAACTGTTTGGTCATAATGTCCATCATTATGTTTGGAGGAAAAAGGGGGAGGCTTGCAAGCTGAAGAACACCATCCCAACCATGAAGTATGGGGTTGGCAGCATCATGTTGTGGGGGTGCTTTGCTGCAGGAGGGACTGGTGCACTTCACAAAATAGATGGCATCATGAGGGAGGAAAATTATGTGGATAATTATGTGGATATATTGAAGCAACATCTCCAGACATCAGTCAGGAAGTTAAAGCTTTGTCGCAAATGGGTCTTCCAAATGGACAATAACCCCAAGCATACTTCCAAAGTTGTGGCAAAATGGCTTAAGGACAACAAAGTCAAGGTATTGGAGTGGCCATCACAAAGCCCTGACCTCAATCCTATAGAAACATTTGTGGGCAGAACTGAAATACTGTGTGCGAGCAAGGAGGCCTACAAACCTGATTCAGTTACACCAGCTCTGTCAGGAGGAATGGACCAAAATTCACCAAACTTATTGTGGGAAGCTTGTGGAAGGCTACCCAAAATGTTTGATCCAAGTTAAACAATTTAAAGGCATTGCTACCAAATACTAATTGAGTGTATGTAAACTTCTGAGCCACTGGGAATGTGATGAAAGAAATAAAAGCTGAAAGAAATAATTCTCTCTACCATTATTCTGACATTTCACATTCTTAAAATAAAGTGGTGATCCTAACTGACCTAAGACAGGGAATTTTTCTAGGATTAAATGTCAGGAATTGTGTAATACTGAATTTAAATGTATTTGGCTAAGGTGTAGGTAAACTTCCGACTTCAACTGTACTTGTACAACCCAGCAAAGCCCTGCACGGCCCAGCACGGTCCAGCACAGAAGAGCCCAGCAAAGCCCAGCCCAGCATAGCACAGCCCAGGCCAGTACAACCCAGCCCAGTACAATCGTTTCAGTTTTAGTTAACAAGCCAAAGCAATTTACAAACCAATTTATTTCGGTCCCTTAAAAGCGATTAGGTAATTCTATCTCATCTAATTTTATCAATCTTTTTAATTGATTTTGTACCTCAAATATAATCATGGTAGCTCCTGGTATGGATATATCCATGTATATTCAGGAGTGATCATGTCAACACAGAAGGGCCCTTTGTTCCCACTTACAAAACCATTAGTGCACATGCTAGTTCACATCACAAAGGGTTCTGGTTTTATAATGTTCACACATTGAAAACGTTCAGAAAGCCCCCTTTCCACGACATGATACACACACACACCCCAGACACACGCACACACACACACACACACACACACACACACACACACACACACACACACACACACACACACACACACACACACACACACACACACACACACACACACACACACACACACACACACACACACACACACACACACACACACACACACACAGAGCTGAAATACTCATCAATGACCCAGAGTGTTTGAGTTTTTTTCAACAAGATCTCACAGTCTCACTTCAGTATTCAACATTTGTCCATGGGGGGTGGTTAAGTTTTGAATTACTGGAATGTCCGAACTTAATGGTTAAGTTGAAGTTTAAGGTGTTACAGTTATTTTTTTCTCATTTCTTTGCTGTTATAGTACAGTCTCTCTAGCTCTCTCTCTCTCTCTCTCTCTCACACACAGACACACACACACATATATATATATACACCACACCAACACCACTTCTGCAAAATAGCAACGCCAACACATTCACATATTTGTTTCATGACACTGTTCTTGTGGATAAATTGACAGTGAATCTGACTTATAAGTGCCAGGGAGCTAAAATAACACTTCTCCCCCTCCTAGAGCCTGCTTCAGAGCTAATTCGTTTATAGTCCGCAGTCATGATCAAGTCCTCCTATAATCTAATCATTAACTTTTTTTTTGGGGGGGGGGGGGTCAAAGAATGCTACACCATAAAGGATATGTTGGATTGCGTTACACTGGAGCACCATGGGATACATGCACAGGCCTACAATTGAACAATTTTTATGAAAAAAAATGTTTTACTTTAATCATATTTGAATTGCTTGTTAATTTAATTGTATCAGGCCGAGATTAGGGTTATTCGGTTATAAACATAGACTAATCCTTGTTCAGCTTGCTTTCTAAGATGTTCATCGTGGTTGACCAGGGTGTTCATCGTGGTTGACCAGGGGTGTTCATCGTGGTTGATCAGGGGGGGTGTTCATCGTGGTTGACCAGGGGTGTTGACCAGGGGTGTTCATCGTGGTTGATCAGGGGTGTTGACCAGGGGTGTTCATCGTGGTTGACCAGAGGTGTTGACCAGGGGTGTTCATCGTGGTTGATCAGGGGTGTTCATCGTGGTTGACCAGGGGTGTTCATCGTGGTTGATCAGGGTTGTTCATAGTGGTTGACCAGGGGTGTTCATCGTGGTTGACCAGGGGTGTTCATCGTGGTTGATCAGGGGTGTTCATCGTGGTTGATCAGGGGTGTTCATTGTGGTTGACCAGGGGTGTTCATCGTGGTTGACCAGGGGTGTTCATCGTGGTTGACCAGGGATGTTCATCGTGGTTGATCAGGGGTGTTCATCGTGGTTGACCAGGGGTGTTCATCGTGGTTGACCAGGGATGTTCATCGTGGTTGATCAGGGGTGTTCATCGTGGTTGATCAGGGGTGTTCATCGTGGTTGATCAGGGGTGTTCATCGTGGTTGACCAGGAGTGTTAATCGTGGTTGACCAGGAGTGTTAATCGTGGTTGACCAGGGGTGTTCATCGTGGTTGACCAGGAGTGTTAATCGTGGTTGACCAGGGGTGTTCATCGTGGTTGACCAGGGGTGTTCATCGTGGTTGACCAGGGGTGTTCATCGTGGTTGACCAGGGGTGTTCATCGTTGTTGACCAAGGGTGTTGACCAGGGGTGTTCATCGTGGTTGACCGGGGTGTTCATCATGGTTGACCAGGGTGTTCATCGTGGTTGACCAGGGTGTTCATCGTGGTTGACCAGGGGTGTTGACCAGGGGTGATCATCGTGGTTGACATGGGGTGTTCATCGTGGTTGACCAGGGTGTTCATCGTGGTTGATCAGGGGTGTTCATCGTTGTTGACCAGGGGTGTTGACCAGGGGTGTTCATCGTGGTTGACCAGGGGTGTTGATCAGGGGTGTTCATCGTGGTTGACCAGGGGTGTTGACCAGGGGTGTTCATCATGGTTGACCAGGGGTGTTCATCATGGTTGACCAGGTTGTTCATCGTGGTTGACCAGGGGTGTTCATCGTTGTTGACCAGGGATGTTCATCGTGGTTGACCAGGGGTGTTCATCGTTGTTGACCAGGGGTGTTCATCGTGGTTGACCAGGGGTGTTGATCCGGGGTGTTCATCATGGTTGACCAGGGGTGTTCATCGTGGTTGACCAGGGGTGTTAATCGTGCTTGACCAGGGATGTTCATCGTGGTTGACAAGGGATGTTCATCGTGGTTGACCAGGGGTGTTCATCGTGGTTGACCAGGGGTGTTGATCAGGGGTGTTCATCGTGGTTGACCAGGGGTGTTGACCAGGGGTGTTCATCCTGGTTGACCAGGTTGTTCATCGTGGTTGACCAGGGTGTTCATCGTTGTTGACCAGGGATGTTCATCGTGGTTGACCAGGGGTGTTGATCAGGGGTGTTCATCATGGTTGATCAGGGGTGTTCATCATGGTTGGCCAGGGGTGTTCATCATGGTTGGCCAGGGGTGTTCATCATGGTTGGCCAGGGGTGTTGACCAGGCGTTGACCTGGGGTGTTCATCATGGTTGACCAGGGGTGTTTGTCATTAATATTACGATAGCGCTTTGCTTCTTTAGATTTCATCCAGTTGAAATATTTCAGGATTGCAGTGTCCATCTTAGGACAGCCGACACCAACTCCTGTCAACTCTTACAGTAACTCCGTTTGACGCTGACAAGTCTGAGTGACTCTGAGGCTGTCGGTTCTCAATGGCTTAAATAAAGCCATACAGTTCCCTCACTACTGTACTATGACCTTAGCCTGCCTGCCTGCCTGCCTGGCTGCCTGCCTGCCTGTGTACTACTCCCTTCACAGAACAGCGCACTCTGGCTCTAACCAGAATAGAAAGAGGAGTAGGAGGCCCCAGTGCACAACTGATCAAGAGGACAAGTACATCAGAGTGTCTAGTTTGAGAAACAGACTCTTCACAAGTCCTCAACGGGCAGTTGATGGTTGCTGATAATGGGCCTCTGTACGCCTATGTAGATATTCCATAAAAAAGCAGCCGTTTCCAGCTACAATAGTCATTTACAACATTGACAACATCTACACTGTATTTCTGGTGAATTTCATATTATTTTAATGGATATTGGATAAGTATTATATATAATGGATAATATATAATGGATAAAAATTTAACCCCTTATATCTGTTTGCACAAAACGACCTCCATACTTCTATTCATTTGTATGGGTTACATTCAGACGAGTCCCATTACACTTCTGAGGGTTGTAGAGCAAAACAGAATTCATAGCCCAAAACAGAGTTTGTAGCCCAAATGGTTTGGACGCTACAAACAGAAGTTGGCGCATTAGCGTTACCGACCGTCGTGTGCCGACCGTCGTGTACCGACCGTCGTGTTTGTAATAGTCTAATCTTCACATAGAGTGGTATATTAGTTTGTATATTAGTGGTATATTAGTTTGTATATTAGTGGTATATTAGTTTGTATATTAGTGGTATATTAGTTTGTATATTAGTGGTATATTAGTTTGTAGGCCAAACCGTTCGGATGCTACAGACGTTTTCATGAGAAAACCGATTTTTGGGATGTCTCGTGGTTTGACAAACACCGCTGTAGCTCGGCCCAGATGCGAAAGGCCGACAGAAGGAATGCGATGTTGTTTTTTTTACAACAGATATCTCTTGCTTAAATTGACGAATTTTGATGGGAATTGTTTGTATTATGTTACTTAGATTGACGCACAGGTGCGTCAATACACTCTTAGGTGACAAATTACCAATGATACATCCTTAATCATCAGACATCCTTGCAGTCTGAGAATTCAAAGAATTGCCACGTATAACAAAGGCAATAAACACTGGTCACCATTTTGAATCTGCTGCTGTTCTGGACGATGCTGTCATATAATATCGTCTCCTCAACGATATAAAAACATTAAAAAACACCCCGGGCCAATCAAAAGTTCCTGGAATCACAATTTATTACCTTCTTTGTAAATTGCAACACTCACAGAGAAACATACATCACAATCATTAATCTAAACACCAACAATAACATTAATGTTAATAGCCTGAAACGTCCCATAGTAGCCATGAGTTCATCATCTGGCACCACGTATTAGGTTGGTAGTTTATTAGTTATTACAGGTCTATTATTTTTGTAATATGAATGAGTGACCTTAAAGGGCAACATTGAAGTCCATAAGGGCTCCCTTAACTTTGAGTATACCTCGATGACATCAACGAGCCGTGACTGATCCACCCTTTTTCTTCTTGCCTTATAATGAACCTCCAGCAGATATATGACCAAATGTAATTGGTTTTATTAAAATGGGAATACACATTTGAATGTACGCTGATTCGAGATCACTTTCATCTTGTGTTTTGAGTTATTGGATGTAACAATGTAAGAGAATTAGAGGGGGAATAATTCAACCGCAATGAAAGGTGGGGGGGTGTCTCAGAAGATATCGTTAGCTCCGAACACAACGTTGTTTCTCTAACCTTAAGGATGGTTCTAATGGGCGGCCGAGGAAGGAAACATAGCAATAATCATCTGGACCAATCACGGGTTCCTATTTCCTCAAGCACCTGACTCATTTGGGTGCTGGGAAAATAGCACAGGCTTTTACACATATCCGTTGCATGGCAACTGCCTGATTGATAAGCATAGATAATACATAGATCCATGGAACTCTATTCCACATTAAGTAACTCATGCGAGCAGTAAAATGTAATTGAAAAAACAGAAAAGACACACATACAGGCACAGACACATGCATACACACACACACACACACACACACACACACACACACACACACACACACACACACACACACACACACACACACACACACACACACACACACACACACACACACACACACACACACACACACACACACACACACACAATAACATAGATATATGGTAGTAGAGTAGTGGCCTGAGGGCACACACTTAATGTGTTGTGAAATCTATTGTGAAATGTAATGTAGTGTTTTAAAAAAAATGGTATAACTGCCTTAACTGGACCCCAGGAAGAGTAGCTGCTGCCTTGGCAGGAACTAACGGGGATCCATAATAAACCCCAGGAAGAGTAGCTGCTGCCTTGGCAGGAACTAACGGGGATCCATAATAAACCCCAGGAAGAGTAGCTGCTGCCTTGGCAGGAACTAACAGGGATCCATAATAAACCCCAGGAAGAGTAGCTGCTGCCTTGGCAGGAACTAACGGGGATCCATAATAAACCCCAGGAAGAGTAGCTGCTGCCTTGGCAGGAACTAACGGGGATCCATAATAAACCCCAGGAAGAGTAGCTGCTGCCTTGGCAGGAACTAACGGGGATCCATAATAAACCCCAGGAAGAGTAGCTGCTGCCTTGGCAGGAACTAACGGGGATCCATAATAAACCCCAGGAAGAGTAGCTGCTGCCTTGGCAGGAACTAACAGGGATCCATAATAAACCCCAGGAAGAGTAGCTGCTGCCTTGGCAGGAACTAATGGGGATCCATAATAAACCCCAGGAAGAGTAGCTGCTGCCTTGGCAGGAACTAACGGGGATCCATAATAAACCCCAGGAAGAGTAGCTGCTGCCTTGGCAGGAACTAACGGGGATCCATAATAAACCCCAGGAAGAGTAGCTGCTGCCTTGGCAGGAACTAACGGGGATCCATAA
Source organism: Oncorhynchus mykiss (assembly GCF_057628025.1). NCBI lineage: Eukaryota > Metazoa > Chordata > Actinopteri > Salmoniformes > Salmonidae > Oncorhynchus > Oncorhynchus mykiss. Next base: position 68,128,763 of record NC_143040.1, read on the forward strand.
TAAACCCCAGGAAGAGTAGCTGCTGCCTTGGCAGGAACTAACGGGGATCCATAATAAACCCCAGGAAGAGTAGCTGCTGCCTTGGCAGGAACTAACGGGGATCCATAATAAACCCCAGGAAGAGTAGCTGCTGCCTTGGCAGGAGCTAACGGTTATCCATAATAAACCCCAGGAAGAGTAGCTGCTGCCTTGGCAGGAACTAACGGGGATCCATAATAAACCCCAGGAAGAGTAGCTGCTGCCTTGGCAGGAACTAACGGGGATCCATAATAAATACACATACAAATACAACATACACTTCATTGGATGATTGATCACAAACATGACATCTTTTCATAAATGGGGAGCATATATTTAATAACAATAGAACAAAGCAGAAGCAAAGTAAGGCAGAACATTTCTAAAAACATTGTTTTTTTTGTTGTTGTTATTTTGCACTTGTTTGTAAACTGTGGGGGTGGATATTGGCAAATGTCAATTCCACTGAATAATTTCCAAGGTCCCTCAATGTGTTTCTTTAGTTTTCTAAAACTTATAACTCAACCCTAAACTTAAATAATCACAATTCTTACCTAAACTTAACTAAACCTACAACCCTAACCCTAACCAATTGGAATTGCATACCTAAACAAAACCTAAACTACCAAATCACATTGCTTTGCTTTAAAGCAACAATCAGCAGTAGAAACAGTAACAAAGTGTTTTCCTTGCCCCTGTTTCGGTAACAAGCTGAGGGACGGGGCCGGAGAAATGGAACCACTCTCAAATTCATAGACAGAGCTGTGGATGCAAGTACTGATCATCCATGGTATCAAAACGTACCTTTTTAAAGGGGAATTCAGCAGCTGCTACATCTATTGTTTGAGTTAATGATATGTACCCATTGATTCTTGAAGAATAGAACTTAGAAATGCCCGCTCAGTTCAATTGTCACACTCCATGAGAAGCTAAAATATAAGCTTGTTTAACTCTAGTGTTTGTAAACAAAGTACATGTCAACATACACTATATGGCCTCAAAACATGGTTAACTTAACCAATTACATTAATTTCTGTGCTCGAGGCAGAGCGGCCCATAGAACAACATGGAATAAGGAACAATTATAGCTGCTTGTAAAGCCTGCATTTAAAGTTAAGAAAGGTTTTGACAGAGGACACAACAGCAGCAGCTCAGACAAAACATAGTTCACCTCTCTGTTTGGATTCAGGCACTGGTGGAATGTTTTACGTTGGAAATACAAATGAGTTATTTTGTTTAGTTAAACTCGTTCTCAAGACAAGCTGCAAGTAGCTGGGCTGATGGCTAAATGCTATCTACACATGGCTGGCTGCTAGCTAAATGCTATCTACAGTACACTTGGCTGGCTACTAGCTAAATGCTATCTACACATGGCTGGCTGCTGGCTAAATAATATCTACACATGCGCTCTTTCGCTTGGCATAGAGACCTGGCTTCGATCACACTGAAGATCATGTACTCAGCCTCCTTGCGGCTCGCCATTATTCATGTTGTCAGTCAGAAAGGGAATGATGTAAAACTAACCATTACCACATGGAGATGGAGTATAGACAAGACCGGACCTTAGAGTTCAAAACCCTGGTGCAGGAGTTTGGTCTAGCAGTATAACGCAGCCAATTGTGGACTACGCATGCCCGGTGAGAGACCGGGGTGTCAACCTCTTCAACTCTAAACACTGTATCTGTCTTCCCATCTCACTTCATCTATATATGACAGGTAGACTAGTGGTTAGAGCATTGGGCCAGTTACTGAAAGGTTGCTGGATCGAATCCCTGAGCTGACAAGGTAAAGATCTGTCGTTCTACCCCTGAGCAAGGCAGTTAACCCACTGTTCCCTGGGTGCTGTGGATGTTGATTAAGGCAGCCCCCTGTACCTCTCTGATTCAGAAGGGTTGTGTTAAATGCAGAAGACACATTTCAGTTGAAGGCATTCAGTTGTACAACTGACTAGGTATCCCCCTTTCCCTTACAATCCAGATAAAACAACAAGAGGAGTGGAATTCCCCTCTCCTTAAATTGGGTAAAAACATAATTCCCTGATGCAACATGTTACAATAACACAACATCTTGTGTGCACTGGACACACATGACTAAATGCACTTCTCCAGCCGTGAACTGTGTTTAATGAAATTGCAGCTGCCCCCAACATACCATAGGAGTCAGTCTGTGGCTAATGTCTCCATCCTCCAGCTTCTGTAAACAAAGACATCCTCTCCACCTGCATGCAGCCTATCAGGGAGAAACACGTTTGAATTCTATGAAAGGCCAATGGACTTAAGATTCATTGGAGGACAGCTGACATCTTGCATAGATTTTTAGGCCTATAGATTTTTTCTAAAGCCCTTTATATGTCTAATAGGAACAGATCTGCAGATGTTGTCAATATAATCTTCTATTTCCCCCCTGTAGAAGAGTGTATGCCTAGCTAGCTATATGCATGGGAAAACACGTCACTTGAGCATTAATTATTAATAGGCTGCATATGAAGCATGGATATTGTATGTCATGTTCACCTTAAATTTCCCAGCTAGGCTCCAGTCATTGTGCCTGTACTGATCCAATGATCCAAAGGTCACAAACATTGTTACTTCCCACAAAAGCCTTCCGATACACCACAATTCCTTTGCCTTAAGTGTTTGTAAATAGTTGGAATAAAATATGCAAGTGATCTGTAAACATAATTTCTGAGGGAGTACCACTAGTAACACTCAGCAGGCTCTAGTACCACTCAGAGGTCTCTACTACAACTCATAGGGCTCTAGTACCACTCAGAGGGCTATACTACAACTCAGCAGGCTCTAGTACCACTCAACGGGCTCTAGTACCACTCGGAGGGCTCTACTACAACCCAGGGGACTCTAGTACCAATCAGATAGCTCTAGTACAACTCAGATAACTCTAGTACCACTCAGGGAGATCTAGTATCACTCAGAGGGCTCAAATGCAATTCAGAGGGTTCTAGTACCACTCAGCGGGCTCTGGTACCACTCAGAGGGCTCTAGTACCACTCTAAGGGGCTCCAGTACCACTCAGAGGACTCTAGTATTACTCAGTGGGCTCTAGTACCACTGAGGGAGCTCTAGTACCACTCAGAGGGCTCTACTGCAACTCAGAGGGCTCTAGTACCACTCGGAGGGCTCTGGTATCACTCAGAGTACTCTAGTACCACTCAGTGGGCTCTAGTACCACACAGTCGGCTCTGGTACCACTTAGAGAGCTCTAGTACCAGTCATCGGGCTTTAGTACCACTCAGTGGGCTCTAGTACCACGCAGTCGGCTCTGGTACCACTTAGAGAGCTCTAGTACCAGTCATCGGGCTTTGGTACCACTCAGCGGGCTCTAGTACCACTCAGCGGGCTCTGGTTCCACTCAGAGGGCTCTAGTACCACTCAGAGGGCTCTGGTACCACTCAGAAGGCTCTGGTACCACTCGAAGGGGCTCTAGTACCACTCAGCGGGTTCTGTTACCATTCAGAGGGCTCTGGTATCACTCAGCGGGCTCTAGTACCACTCAGCGGGCTCTGGTACCATTCAGAGGGCTCTGGTATCACTCAGCGGGCTCTAGTACCACTCAGCGGGCTCTAGTACCATTCAGAGGGCTCTGGTACCATTCAGAGGGCTCTGGTACCATTCAGAGGGCTCTATTACCAGCCACTCAGCCGGTGGACTTGTAACCGGAAGGTTGCAAGTTCAAACCCCCGAGCTGACAAGGTACAAATCTGTTGTTCTGCCCCTGAACAGGCAGTTAACCCACTGTTCCTAGGCCGTCATTGAAAATAAGAATTTGTTCTTAACTGACTTGGCTAGTTAAATAAAGGTAAAATAAATCAAAAATAAACTCTCTAGTACGACCCAGCGGAATCTAGTACTCCTCAGTGGGCGCTAGTAGGTAGCCTAGTGGTTCGAGCGTTGGGCCAGTAACCGAGCAAGGCAGTTAACCCACTGTTTCCTGGGCGCTGAAGACTTGGATGTCAATTAAGGTAGCCCCCTGCACCTCTCTGATTCAGAGGGACACATTTCAGTTGAATGCATTCAGTTGTACAACTGACTAGGTATCCCCCTAGTACCACTCAGAGGGCTCTAGTACCACTACCCTAGAAAATAATTACAATTATGTCTCGCCTGTGTTTTTTATTACAGACAGACTTGGCTATTCGATGTGCTTCTGTGGCAGCATTGATGATAAATTATTGAGGTCACCACTCTTGAACTTGGCTCAGTGAGTCTTGACAAAATGTGCTCATAAAATAAACATTTCAGACCCTTTCATGACACTTATGAACAGTTTCAATCACCACATTGCATCTTTGCCTTTAAGTTGGGAAATATTTTTGTCAATCAAAATATGCAGTATTTGCCTCAAAAAAAAACGATTTCAATTGCAGAATGAAATCTGTCTTTGCAACACTGCATAGACTTTTGAATAGTTTGTCTTTAGAAACTATCCCTGCAATAGAATGACATATTTACAACACATTATATGTTACGCTATTCTAAAGTGCATCTAGTAGTGGCTGCTCTCACCATTTTAAATTATTATATCAATGTCATATAATTTTCTTAGCATATAATTTTTTTTCAAGGTTTTTTGGACATTCGGCTACTTTTCTGTCACAATATTACCGAAATTAAAATTGATAATATTCCAACAACAAAAGTTCTTGATTTGGGTTGATGTTAGACAATAAGGTTATGGCTCTGGGCCTACCCCTCATGTATTTGTCTGTAACGGAGGAACACAGGAGTAATAACTAACAATGTAATGTTTTGTCCAGCAGGTGGCGGTTTTTGTACACCATAGCACCACCGCAAGGTGTTGCTTATCGACACTTAAACCATCACGGTTCAAGTGCCCTGGAAATAAGAGCAGGGAAAAAAAAAACATCTTGACCACAGGAGCACGAGCACCTTGTCAGTGAAACGATAACGATGTAGTGCGAGCTGCATATTTGTGGCGCATGTTGTTTTTTATATCAATCACACTTATTAGGTTCATGTATTCATAAAAAAAAAATGTTTAACAAATAGCTGGTTGTTCAACAAAATCATAGATATAATTCCGAGGTTTGAGTGTTTCAGGTTCCCTGCCCTGCCTCATGTGAGATTGAGAGGACTTCAGATATTTTATTTATGATATCAATGTACTGGAAATACCTCACCTCTGTCCTTAGAAAGAAAGGTGTTTTCTAGTGCAATTTAAATTAAAGGCTTTAAGATGCGTCTTCCTTTTTCCGCGCAGGGTGACCAATTGAATAATGGTTTTAAGGGAGATTAAATACACGTGTGTCGTTTCTTTCCCTCCAGATCTCAAGTTAAAGTGACAGTTGTATATTTTCTTTAATTAGGAGAAAGTGAAAATGTATTTGTTAGTCGTTCCACCTCGCACTCTTTTTAAACGAGCAATTTGTTTTTAATCCCATGAATATAATAATCGAATGAATTTGCTTGGGGGGATTTTTGCCCTTCGGATTACGGATTGTAGGTTTTAGGCCTATGAGGGAGGGTGCATGAGGTTCAGCCCGTACATTGTTTATTCCACTAATAATACCAACTTTATGAAAATACTTATTAACATTAATATTAATACTAGGATGATAACAACAAAACTAATAATAATAATGTGGGTGATACTTTAATTTGTTGCGTTTGAAGCCATCAATTAAATCCATGGAACGTGAATTGCTTCATTGCCAAATCCATTAACCCTTGATATGTTACCCTTCTACCCTTATATGCAATGTTGTAGGCAATCAATATGCCATCTCAGCATTACCATCTACTGATTTAAAAAAAATGCATCACAAAAATCAAATGCTCCTATGAATTTTAGCTGCCAAGTTATTTCCCAATATGGGCAAGGATGAGCTATTAGAATTCGATTTTTATGACATACCTATTTTTATTGTCTTATAAGCCTAGACAGGCTAAAAAAAATAGTCCTGCATTTTCAAATATGGGCCGGGCAAAATGACAAATGTATGTGTTTAGTAGTTGTAAACAGCCTATTGTAATTAGGCATTGCAGCCTCTCTAAAAAGAAACAAGAGAGTACAGTTGACACTATGCTACAACTATGTTCAGGCCATCACTAGAATGTTCAACTTATAATGAAAAAAGAGAAACTTGAGTTTATAGTAAGGAGCTCCCTCAAATTTGTATGGGGGCTGGCTAAATGACGCGCATGTGCGAGTAAAGGGTTTGGTTGCAATAAAGAGGCGGTTTGAGTGCAGACCGCAGGACAGTAACAGAAGGCGTCTTCACCAGAGTCACTACAGAAGTTCTACACGCAACTATTTTGGACAGCTGTTGAACTACACGCGCGTACAATCTAAACTCGATTTGAACATGCCGGGAAAGTTGTCTTACGAAGCCCAAAACTTTCTCTGAACTACATTCAACTTTGAACGTTTTTTTCCAAGACGTTTTGCATCGGACCATCCGCAGGTTTTCAACTCCAGGACCATTCCGGATCCATAGGACCGACATCTGCGCTGGTAACTATTTCATCGTATTACATTTTCTCTGTGATTTTTCTCTGAGCCATCAGTCAGAATACGACGTGTAAAATGTATTTATGGTCAGGCTTCTTCGGGGGAATGACAACGCGAGGCACAATACACAACGTTGTAAACTTTACCACAACTGATTTGAGAGTTGAGTTATTTAACATAACTGGTCCATTCGCAGTGAATAGATGTGTTATTACAATAGCCTAGCAACAATATTCAGTTTAGCCATTTTTGACCTGTTTAATGCTGGAACTAGAAGTTAACATATTCGACAGTGTCTTGAGCTTGCATGAGAGAGAGAGAGAGAGAGAGAGAGAGAGAGAGAGAGAGTCACGACTGTGAGCCTTCTGAGTTAGATGCGCGAAGAGAGTGTGAAACAGGTGGGATCTTTCAGAGGTAAACGCATTCCAGCACGTTGGAGTAAATTCAACAAGGACCTAAGTGAAAATAACGACATAATTCCATGCAAAAACGTACATTTTGTTGAATTGCATGATACATTACATGGTTTGAGTTAACATGAGAAAGATATGCGTGTTCGATGACGAGGAGGCACATTTCTTTTACAGGGTATCCCCAATTCATTTATCCAAACTTTGGTACCTTAATGAAACATTACCTTTTTATGTTGTTTATATATATATTTTTTAAATGTATTTTGTGGCATATTAAAGGTACTTCGAAATATTTGTTAAATGTCGATTTAATAAATTCAAATATAGCTGGAGTGGTAAGGATCATTGTTATGATCATTAATCGTTGTAAGTGTCTCTTATAATAAAATGACTTAAACGAATTTTACTACGTCGCCAAAAAAAAACTAAAATACATAGCCTACATTTAATAATTGATTAACATTTAACGGTCATCGTTGCAGGTGAATTACATTCAATCAATAGTTAAATATTCAGAGTTAAACCAGTGTTCTGGAATATATAACGACAGGCTACGCTTTAGTGTACTTTACATAGAAACATGGATTAGACCTATGTACTTTACTTTATTTTTTTTTAAACATTTTTTTTACATGAAAACACGATTTAATCGGGAATTGCAATAATCGGAATTAAAACAGTGGACAACGTATTGTGCTAATTGTTATGGACAAAATAATGGTTTTATGGTATCAGACATGATCTGGAACTATTGGCTTGAATTGAAATCATTCTTAGGCATATACATGGTTTATTTGCGATTGTCAGAGAACTGTTTCCCACGTTGCTTGGGTGCACACGTCTGTATTTTATTGCGCTCATATCCTCTCGTGTTCTGCATCAAAACACGGCTAAAAACATGTGTCCCTGGTCATTGCTGCACAATTGACCAAAGCATCTGTATTAACGTAAAAACTCTGAAGTTGCTGTCCAATACACACAAGGTCACCATTCCTCTTTTTATATATATATATATATATATATATATATATATATATATATATATATATATATATATATATATATATATATATATATATATATATATATATATATATATAATTTATTTAACAATATATGTTTATTAGATAGATGTTTTGCACTTGAATCCCCCTTTGAAAAAGAAAACTAAATAAATGAAGTCCAGGTTTAGGAAAGATAATCTATAGCCGCAGTAGACTAGTGAGTTTGTGGATATGGATTTAATTAGATTGAGTCCGATTCTGTATTCCTTAACCCAAAACCAATGCAATGTATTGCAATTCCATGCTTGATGTAGCCTTTTCAATTGCAAATTAAGTAGGTCCAGCCAGCATGCCTGCCTCTGTGCTTATTATGTACAACCTGAAAGAGGTGAACTCCCTCTAAATCATGACATGTATGTAATGTTGTAGGCCCATGTCTGGAGTCTACAAGAGCGCCCCAAAATCCAAAGTAATCCGATTTTTTTTCTCAGCTCAGATAAAGTTGTGGAAAAGCTGCCCTGATTTTGAGTGGATTTGGCTTGTGGGGACCTAAATGTGAATGCTGGTGTGACTTTTCTTACCAACACCAACGTAACGTTCTCCTAATTATATAACAATGTACTGGGAAAATGTAATGAAGGTGTACCTCGGGTCATTTTTGAACCCATAGGATGTTGTATATTGTGTCAAAACATTATTTGATTTCCTTATGTCCTACCTATAATATGTATTAGAGTTAGAGTGAGCACATTCTTTAACATATACTGGTGTGATATGTGTGGGGGAACATGATAATTCGATCATGCCTTGCGTTATCTTATCTCAAATCTCATACAAAGTCTGCTGTGTGATCGAGGCGTGGAATTGGAACAGTTGGCCAGTCACGTCCAACGGGGAAACGGGATTTAGCAGTGTTTAGCTTGATTGTTGAGTCGTTAGAGATGGTATGTAGACATCAAAGCGTTTTAAGGATATGAGACCACTCGGGAGAAACCGCTGATCGCCCCTAATGACATCGTAAGTAAAAGTAAATTACTTCTGCGTCCTGATCAGAAAGGAGAAAATCCCCGGGGGACGTTTGAGCTTCATTCTAATTAACACTATTTTTACTTCTATTTACTGCCGAATAGCCATGTCTTTCACTCAATCCACACTTTTTTTTAACAGTGTAGGCCTTTATTCACCAATATGATCAATGGGTAATTTTCTCCAATAGGCCTATCTATACCCGTATATAGCCTATTAACATCTACAATATATCTTGATTTGGCCATATTGGAGGGTTTCCTTATGCGATGACGACATAACCCATGACCACGTTTAACAATTACATTTTAATTCTTAATCCCACATGAACTAATGTAAACCAGTAGTAGAATAATGAGTAAATCATATTTTCAGAACGGTAAAATCGGAGGATTACACACAATTCCCTATGACTAACAGAATCAAACAAAGCAAACGGCATGGCTTAGGGGGTAATGCTTTTTCTCTGGAAAGCTAAAGCATATCACAATGGAAAGGTGCGGCTTGGGAGCTCTACTTAGACTAAAACAGAAACGACATAGGGTAACTGTGTCATACAGCCTGACAATCAAATATGTTCAGAAACAAAGAGGCTTTATATTCCTTTGTTATTTCCTCTTATTAAACCTGAATAAACAGCTCACTGAGGTATTCCCGCCTCAGTGAATGGTGTCATTCTATTTACCTGAGTCTTAACAGCCCGGGCATGTTTTCTGGGAACGGGAAACACCCACACCAGGCACATCCCAGTGTCTGTGTGTCAGCACTGGAAATTGTTTTGTTTTCTCACACCTTCTCCTCTCTGACATATATCCTAAGCACGTTCCACACACACACATACAAACTCACACATACAGGCTCTCATCACTCGTCGTGTGCCTTGCAGACAATACATGATTCAAGGTGTGTGTGTGTGTGTGTGCGCGTGTGCGTGTGTTGGGCCACATGTTGAGCTGGTAGTCCCTGTGGCATGGAGGTCTGGTTCAGAGCTCTTATCACTCTCTAAGGTGGCAAAGGGGCTCTCCCTAGAGAGAAAAAAACATCCCTTTTGTCTCAGTGGTAAAAAGGAGACATTCACATGTACCACCTTAATCCACTGATAATGAGGCCTCTTGAAAAGCAACTAGATAATCAAGCTGGATCGCTTGTGTATTGGCCTGGCATTGAGGCGGTTGTGTTGGGGTGTGAGGGGGGTGGGGGGGGGGCAGGGTGAAGACACCAGGATGACCCAGAACAAGGGGGGTAGACTCAAAGCCTGTTGGAAGTGCAGGAAATACTTAGTTAGAAATGTTTTTTGATTCATTATCAAATATCACAATTATGCTCGTTTCATTATGGAATATTATGATCCATATTGTCATTATTTGTAGTTTTAGTTGTTGTCATGGTATCAGGGGTTTGTACAACTTTTTTATAACAAATAATGACTTATACGAGTATTAAACGAGTACAGTTCTGTTGTGTTATCAATATGACCTAACCTTTTTGATGTGTTGCTTTTCCAGAGGGAATCCCATTGCGATTCGAGTGATCAGTAGTGACACCAATCATGGGCAGCAAAACTCTTCCAGCCCCGGTTCCCCTCCACCCCTCTCTGCAGCTGGCCAACTACTCCATCCTCCAGGCCTCCAATGGCTTCCAGCTGCCCACGGACCAGGTCCCTGGCATCTATAGCTTCAGCGCACTGCACGCCATCCACCTCCACCAGTGGACCCTGGGCTACCCTCCCTTTGGTGTCCCCCGCTGCACTTTCTCCAAGCTCCCAGCCCTGATGGACGGCCGCTTCCCCGGCTTGCCTTCCATCCCCATCTTCCCCCACCTGGTCCAGCACAAGGACCAGGCCACTGCTGCCGCCACAGCAGCTACCGCCATGAATCTCCTTCAGGGCTCCAAGAACAAGCCCCAGCCACGCTTCGACTTTGCCAACCTGGCCACCGCCGCCACCCAGGAGGACCCGTTGAAGGCAGAGGACCTGAGCATAACAGGGGCAGCCGCCGCCACTTCTCCTCGCCATGGCGGGCTAGGCTGTCTCATAGATGTAGCCAAGCTGTCGTCGCCCGAGCGCAAGCCTAGCCGTGGTCGCCTTCCCTCCAAGACCAAGAAGGAGTTTGTGTGCAAGTTCTGCGGCCGCCATTTCACCAAGTCCTACAACCTGCTTATCCACGAGCGGACGCACACGGACGAGAGGCCGTACACCTGTGACATCTGCCACAAGGCATTCCGGAGGCAGGACCACCTCCGAGACCACAGGTGAGACCTGTACTTTTTTTTAAAAAATTCTCTCGATGAAGCTCTATTTAATAAACATGGAGAATGGAGATAGATTGCTGCCAAAATGTTGTAAATGAATTAATCATATTTTATTGCATACTTTATTTATTGGCGACAGAACCTTCCACAGAAAATCCCAGAACCACATTCAGTTACACTGCTGTATAAGGCCTCCACATGAGAACAGCATGGGATATTAACACAAAACTGCTTCTTAAATGGTCATGTGTGCTATTGATGAATCCTGTTGTGCCCCCCTGACAGTGTCATGCATCAGGGTTGAGGCCTGTTCCATTGGAATTCATTCCAGTCAAAGAAATGGAACAGCCCCAAATGTAATTGGTCACAAACCTGTTATGCATTGCTTTTGAATGTGTTATGTTGAATCGATTTCTAATATCAAACTTGTCATTTCCCCAAGAGCGACAGACCAATTAAACGTAACGATAACACGATTATATTTTATGCTGAATCGGAATTCAGGATCAGTATGTGGAAAAAGTATCATATGAGATGGTTTAGCGGGCCAGTCAGTATCCCCATACCTCTCATATGAGATGGTTTAGCGGGCCAGTCAGTATCCCCATACCTCTCATATGAGATGGTTTAGCGGGCCAGTCAGTATCCCCATACCTCTCATATGAGATGGTTTAGCGGGCCAGTCAGTATCCCCATACCTCTCATATGAGATGGTTTAGCGGGCCAGTCAGTATCCCCATACCTCTCATATGAGATGGTTTAGCGGGCCAGTCAGTATCCCCATACCTCTCATATGAGATGGTTTAGCGGGCCAGTCAGTATCCCCATACCTCTCATATGAGATGGTTTAGCGGGCCAGTCAGTATCCCCATACCTCTCATATGAGATGGTTTAGCGGGCCAGTCAGTATCCCCATACCTCTCATATGAGATGGTTTAGCGGGCCAGTCAGTATCCCCATACCTCTCATATGAGATGGTTTAGCGGGCCAGTCAGTATCCCCATACCTCTCATATGAGATGGTTTAGCGGGCCAGTCAGTATCCCCATACCTCTCATATGAGATGGTTTAGCGGGCCAGTCAGTATCCCCATACCTCTCATATGAGATGGTTTAGCGGGCCAGTCAGTATCCCCATACCTCTCATATGAGATGGTTTAGCGGGCCAGTCAACCTCTCAACTCCCTTTTCCCTTAATATTTCTTTGTCGTCTCCTATTCATTTGGAGCTATAGGTTGATAGCTGTCTTTGTGTGTTTGTTATGTTTCCTTGCTCAACCCGTACTCTGTTTTTGTTCTGCTCTGCCCTGCAGGTACATCCATTCCAAAGAGAAGCCCTTCAAGTGCCAGGAGTGTGGAAAGGGATTTTGTCAGTCCAGAACTCTAGCTGTCCACAAAACGCTGCACATGCAGGTGAAGGAACTAAAGCCATCCAAGATTAAGTGATGTCAATATATAAAAAAAGAGACTAGGGGACACTGGAAACAATAACGGTGAAGACTATAAAGGAGAACAAGACAAAATTACCAAAGACGGGGGACATTGTAGAGCTGACCAAAGACGGGGGGACATTGTAGAGCTGACCAAAGACGGGGGGAGTTTGTGGAGCTGATCAAAGACGGGGGGACATTGTGGAGCTGACCAAAGACAGGGGACATTGTAGAGTTGACCAAAGACAGGGGACATTGTGGAGCTGACCAAAGACAGGGGACATTGTAGAGCTGACCAAAGACAGGGGAGTTTGTGGAGCTGACCAAAGACAGGGGAGTTTGTGGAGCTGACCAAAGACGGGGGGACATTGTAGAGCTGACCAAAGACAGGGGGACATTGTGGAGCTCAAGTGCCTGGAACATAGAATGAGTAGAACATCTCTGAACTTGAACCAAACTGAAGTTCTCTGAACAGAAGAAAAGTGATAGAAAAAGTTAACTGTTCACCAACAATTCACCAGCCAAGGAAGGAAGCCGTAGTGCTCATCGTGGGGAATGATTCTTCAGAGAGATTTGAAAATCCTGGATCTCTATGATGTATCCAGACAATATCCAGGAGCACCTTGTACTAGATCTAAGTTGTTTTTCCACATTTAGTTAAGAGATAATTAGGCTTAATGACTTTGAGGCAGTGTATTGGTTGTCCACGATGAAGCCCAATGGGGCGAAAGGACCATACATCATAGCTGTATGGAATGTGATCTTGACCTCTCTGACAAAGTTGACCTCTCAGACATTCCGAAAGACTCTTGCTTTTGATCAAAATGACATTTTTTTTTAAAGGGACATTTACGAGTCTAAAGCAGTCTTTGTTAAAAAAAACAAAACAAACAAAAAAACAACTAAATTGGTTAAAGTCATGTCAGCGTAATGTTATTCCACTTCCAAAGCTTACATTCCAATGTTATTTTTTTGTATAATTGTATTTTTTGCACTTTAACCTGATTATTGATTATTTACATATATCACTGGATTCCTAAAACTTATTTTGAGAAAATAAATAGTAATTTTCTAAACAAAATCTATATTTTATTGTTTATTCTGGCTTCTTGTGAGAGGAATACTATCAAATACTTTGCCCATTTTTAATCATTGCCTTGGCATCTTTTAAAGTTTTGAAATGGAAATCAGCTGTAAAAAAAACTTTTGTTTTCTCATTTCCTGTAGTTGACACAGGACTTCTGTTATTGTGCTTTCCGTGTTACCAAAGTAGATTCCCTTTAAAATACAACAGCTAATAGGACCATTGCATAAAGGGTATGGAGAGGGCTCCAGTGTGCATGCATGTGTATTGTGAGGTGTTGCAGTGGTCCTCATCCGAATGACAGCATTTAGAAGTGGATTTAACACCTGTCAACGTGACTTTGGTGGCTGATAGCTAACACTGTCAACATTAGGTGTAAACAGGACCATCAGACATGTATATTGTGAACATGAAAGAACAGGTACAGATTAAGAGAAACCTTAGCATTTACCCTGCACCCTCTCATCCCTTTGGAAACTCACAAGTTGTAACTTACAACTATGTGAAAGATATAATGAACAACACTAAAATATCAGTCACGTGATACTAATTACATCTCAATAGATGATCTACTTCCTCAAAAATATTTCCCCCTGTTTTAGAAATCCAGTGCATGACACCCATTGACTATATGTGATATGACAGCACAGCTAACAGACATGCCCCCAAATGTAATGGAACTTTACCAGAAATATTCAGACAGTATGAAATCAGTATCAAAGTGCTGAAAAGGTTGCTGGATTTTTCCAGGCATATTCTTGAAAGGAATGTTCTCAGATCGTTTTCAAAAACCAGATTATCAATGTTAGAGAAGGAAGACAACCTGTCATCTATCGGAAGTATTTCTGGGTAACAGCAACTGTCCTCTGAAACATTGTTTCCTTGTTCCAGGTTAGACAGAAAAGTGATCTGTCCAAGCATTTTGTAAGTTGAAAGGCATGTACAGACAGCGGGCAGCCAAATATTACTTTCAGTCTAGGGGCCAGGGGTTGGATTGGCCATCTGGCAATTCTGGCAAATGCCAGATGGACTGGACTCTTTTTTTCAGTTGGGTGGGCTGGTTGAAATTGACACAGACACAAAATATATATATATATTTTTAAATATATAAGGCAATGAAAAAGGTGACATAGCCGGCAGCCCATCCCACTGGGCACACACTGGTTGAATCAACATTCTTTCCATGTCATTTCAATTCAATTACGTTGAACCAACGTGGAAAAGAAATTGAATTCCTCTGTTATACTAATCTTCATTTTTTAAAAACCTTTATTTAACTAGGCAAGTCAGTTAAGAACACATTCTTATTTTCAATGGTGTCCTAGGAACGGTGGGTTCACTGACTTGTTCAGGAGCAGTACGACATATTTTTACTTTGTCAGCTCGGGGATTTGATCTTGCAACCTTTCAGTGACTAGTTACCAGTCCAACGCTCGAACCACACTAACCACACCTGCCGCCTTTGGTGGATTAGTGAGCAAAGGCTGGCACCCCTACCAGGATGGGCCCCTACCAGGCTGTAGTAATGAACACTTAGGGTGGGTAATGATTCAGGGGAACATGTTAGTCTGGAGCCCTGTAATAGTAATGAACACTTAGAGGGGTGTTTATTTAGGGGATCATGTTAGTCTGGAACCCTGTAATAGTAATGAACACTTAGGGGGGTGTTTATTCAGGGGATCATGTTAGTCTGGAGCCCTGTAATAGGAATTAACACTCAGGGTAGGTATTTATTTAGGGGAACATGTTAGTCTGGAGCCCTGTAATAGTTAAGAACACTTAGGGGAGGGGGGGGGGGGGTGTTTATTTAGGGGAACATGTTAGTCTGGAACCCTGTAATAGTAATTAACACTTAGGGTAGGTGTTTATTCAGGGGAACACATATTACAGGAAGTCATTTTCAATATAGCCTATGTCATTAGCTTGGCTATTATAACCTATAAGACTTAAGCAGACAGACAGGCAGACAGACAGGCAGGCAGACGGACAGGCAGGCAGACGGACAGGCAGACAGACAGAAGAAGAAGCAGAGTGACAGCAGAGAACATGCGGAGACAGACAGACAGCACAACAGGGAGGCAAACCAAATGGCTAGACAGAGACACAGTTATAGGGATGAGTTGTATCTCCAGACAGAGACACAGTTATAGGGATGAGTTGTATCTCCAGACAGAGACACAGTTATAGGGATGAGTTGTATCTCCAGACAGTTATAGTGGTAGAAGGTGCAACCCATGATAATAGTATGGTCTGGTGGTATGAAATCAATTGAAGTTGCACTGCAAATCATGCCTAAATTCCCCCTGTTTCTGAAACAATAAGACAATTCAACACTAGCTCGTAAATCCCTAGAAACGGTAGAGTACGCTACGGTGCTATACCTCTTGGGGATTTAAAGCTAAAGTGTCTCTCACGCATATGCGTGCTAAGACCTTTATTGCTTTACTCAGCGCCTCCTTGGAGACCCACACTACCACTGATGTTCCGTTGGGAATTCTAACCTGCAACTGGTTTGTTCTAATGTACGTCCCACATGGAGCCCTATTCCCTATTTAGTGCACTTCTTTTGACCAGGGCTGGCACCCTATTCCCTATTTAGTGCACTTCTTTTGACCAGGGCTGGCACCCTATTCCCTATTTTGTGCACTTCTTTTGACCAGGGCTGGCACCCTATTCAGTGCACTTCTTTTGACCAGGGCTGGCACCCTATTCCCTATTTTGTGCACTTCTTTTGACCAGGGCTGGCACCCTATTCAGTGCACTTCTTTTGACCAGGGCTCCGTTGTGCTCCATTTGTGACGCTGCCCTAGACGCCCCTCCTTGACTGACCCGCCACACTGTCGTCACATGATCCCCAACACACTGGCACTGTTTGGAACGTGCCTGCAGTGAACCTTCTCAATCTGTTGTGTTGGAGTTATCCAAGAACCCCGTTTCGGCTGGGTCCGATAGTACTGATTAGGAAAAATGATGATTCAAACCTAAGCCATTATGAAGATCTAAACGTACCCCAGTTCTAGCCATATACCTTCAATCATAGAGCCACATCTAGAAGAAGTACCTTCAAATCAAATCAAAGTTTATTTGTCACGTGCGCCGAATACAACAGGTACAGTGAAACCTTACACTGAAATGCTTACTTACAGGCTCTAACCAATAGTACAGAGATAAAAAAAAGTGTGTGTGTGTGTGTGTGTGTGTGTGTGTGTATAGGTAAGTAAAGAAATAAAACAACAATAAAAAGGCCTTTTCAAAATAAGAGTAGCAAGGCTATATACAGACACCGGTTAGTCAGGCTTATTGAGGTAGTATATACACACGTGGGTATGGTTAAAGTGACTATGCATATATGATGAACAGAGAGTAGCAGTAGTGTAAAAAGAGGGGTTGGCGGGTGGTGGGACACAATGCGGTTAGCCAATGTGCGGTAGCACTGGTTGGTCTGGCCAATTGAGGTAGTATGAACATGAATGTATAGTTAAAGTGACTATGCATATAAGATAAACAGAGAGTAGCAACAGCGTAAAAGAGTGGTTGGGGGGGGGGCACACAATGCAAATAGTCCGGGTAACCATTTGGTTACCTGGTCAGGAGTCTAATGGCTTGGGGGTAAAAACTGTTGAGAAGCCTTTTTGTCCTAGACTTGGCACTCCGGTACCGTTTGCCATGCGGTAGTAGAGAGAACAGTCTATGACTGAGGTGGCTGGGGTCTTTGACAATTTTCAGGGCCTTCCTCTGACACCGCCTGGAGTAGAGGTCCTGGATAGCAGGGAGCTTTGCCCCAGTGATGTACTGGGCGGTACGCACTACCCTCTAAAGTGCCTTGCAGTCGGAGGCCAAGCAATTGCCGTACCAGGCAGTGATGCAACCAGCCATGCTCTCGATGTTGCAGCTGTAGAACCTTTTGAGGTTCTCAGGACCCATGCCAAATCTTTTTAGTTTCCTGAGTGGGAATAGGCTTTGTCGCGCCCTCTTCACCACAGCCACATCTAGAATAAGTACCTTCAATCATACAGCCACAACTAGAATAAGTACCTTCAATCATACAGCCACAACTAGAATAAGTACCTTCAATCATACAGCCACAACTAGAATAAGTACCTTCAATCATACAGCCACAACTAGAATAAGTACCTTCAATCATACAGCCACAACTAGAATAAGTACCTTCAATCATACAGCCACAACTAGAATAAGTATTGGGTGAAAATTTTTAGCACAAAACACATCCAAAACTGTCACTGGTCAGGTAGCTGGAAGCTAAGGTGAATATTCAGTTTTCAGGAAAGGTTACAAAAGCGAGTGTAGTTCACCAAACCACCGTTAATACGCGTTACATCAATATAACGTACACATATCAAGCATTACAAAGCTTCATGTAATTTCCAACGTACAGGTAACTGCCAAAATAAAGGAAACACTTGAGTAAATGAGGGATACAAAGTATATTGAAAGCAGGTTGTTCCACGCAGGTGTGGTCCCTGAGTTAATTAAGCAATTAACATCCCATCATGCTTGGGGCCATGTATAAAAATGTTCAGTTACCCATCAAAAGATCTCAGTGACTTTGAAAGAGGGATCTCAAAGGAGCATAGGCAGTTTGAAAGGGTTTTGTGTGTGTGTCACTCAGTCACCAGATCTCAACCCAATTGAACACTTCTGGGATATTCTGGAGCATTTTCCACCTCCGTCAACAAAACACCCAAATTATGGAATTTCTTGTGGAAGAATGGTGTAACATACCTTCAATAGAGTTCCAGCCACTTGTATAATCTATGCCAAGGTGCATTGAAACTGTTCTTGCGACTTGTGGTGGTCCAGTGCCCTGTTGAGACACTATGTTGGTGTTTCCTTTATTTTGGCAGTTACCTGTATATTATAGTGCAATTAGTCAGAAATGCAATGAACAATGTTACAAGATTTGCACAAAGAAAATGTTGCATGTTGTTCATCAAATGAGCTATACTGAACAACAAAACACAACATGTAAAGTGTCTCATGTTTCATGAGCTTAAATAAAAGATCCCAGGAAATGTTCCATATGCACAAAAAAAAAAGCTTATTTCTCAAAAATGCTGTGCACACATTTGTTTACATCTCTGTTAGTGAGCATTTCTCCTTCGCCAAGATAATCTGTCCACCTGACAGGAGTGGCATATCTGTCATGGTCGTCATATGAAGGAGACCAAGGCGCAGCGAGGTAAGCATACATACTTCTTTAATGAAGAAAGAACAGTGAACAAACTATACAAAAACGAACCGTGCTGCTAATATGGCTAGTGCAGCACAGGCAACTAAACATAGAATAAGAACCCACCAAATACTCAAGGAATATGGCTACTTAAATATGGTCCTCAATCAGAGACGACGATAAACAGCTGCCTCTGATTGAGAACCAATCTAGGCAACCATAGACATATAAACCCCTAGACATACAAAAAGCTCTAGACATACAAAAAACCCTAGACATACAAAAACCCCTAGACATACAATAACCCCTAGACAATTAAAAACTAAACAAACCACCCTTGTCACACCCCTGACCTAACCAAAACAATAAAGAAAACAAAGATAACTTTGGTCAGGGCGTGACAATATCAAGAAGCTGATTAAACAGTATGATCATTACACAAGTGCACCTTGTACTGGGGACCTTAAAAGGCCACTCTAAAATGTGTAGTTTTGTCACACAACACAATGCCACAGATGTCTACATTTTTAGGGAGTGTGCAATTGGCATGCTGACTGCAGGAATGTCCACCAGAGCTGTTGCCAGATAATTTGATGTTAATTTCTCTACCATAAGCCTCCTCCAACGTCATTTTAGAGAAATTGGTAGTACGTCCAACCTGGCTCACAACCGCAGACCACATGTAACCACGCCAGCCCAGGACCTCCATATTTGGCTTCTTCATCTGTGGGATCTTCTGAGACCAGCCACCCAGACAGCTGATGAAACTGGATTTGCGCAACCAAAGAATTTCTGCACAAACTGTCAGAAACCGTCTCAGGGAAGCTCATCTCATCTCATCGTCCTCGCCAGGGTCTTGACCTGACTGCAGTTCGGCGCCGTGACCGACTTCAGTGGGAAAATGCTAACTTTTGATGGCCAATGGCACACTGGAGAAGTGTGCTCTTCACAAATGAATCCCGTTATGGCGTTGTGTGGGCGAGCGGGTTGGCTGATGTCAACATTGTGAACAGAGTTCCCCATGGTGGCAGTGTGGTTATGATATGAGCAGGCATAAGCTATGGACAATGAACACAATTGCAGTTTATTGATGGCAATTTGAATCCACAGAGAGACCGTGAAGAGATCCTGAGGACCTTTGTCGTACCATTCATCCGCCGCCATCACCTCATGTTTCAGCATGATAATGGTCTGTCCCATGTCGCAAGGATCTGTACACAATTATTGGAAGCTGAACATGTCCCAATTCTTCCATGGCCTGCATACTCACCAGACATGTCACCCATTGAGCATGTTTGGGATGCTCTGGATAGACGTGTACGACAGCGTGTTCCTGTTCCCGCCAATATCCAGCAAATTCGCACACAGCCATTGAAGAGGAGTGGAACAGCATTCCACAGGCCACAATCAACAGCATGATCTACTTTATGTGAAGGAGATGTGTTGCGCTGCACGAGGCAAATGGTTGTCACACCAGATACTGACTGGTGTTCTGATCACACCAGATACTGACTGGTGTTCTGATCACACCAGATACTGACTGGTGTTCTGATCCACACCAGATACTGACTGGTGTTCTGATCACACCAGATACTGACTGGTGTTCTGATCCACACCAGATACTGACTGGTGTTCTGGTCACACCAGATACTGACTGGTGCTCTGATCACACCAGATACTGACTGGTGTTCTGATCACACCAGATACTGACTGGTGTTCTGATCCACACCAGATACTGACTGGTGTTCTGATCACACCAGATACTGACTGGTGTTCTGATCACACCAGATACTGACTGGTGTTCTGATCCACACCAGATACTGACTGGTGTTCTGGTCACACCAGATACTGACTGGTGCTCTGATCACACCAGATACTGACTGGTGTTCTGATCACACCAGATACTGACTGGTGTTCTGATCACACCAGATACTGACTGGTGTTCTGATCACACCAGATACTGACTGGTGTTCTGATCCACACCAGATACTGACTGGTGTTCTGGTCACACCAGATACTGACTGGTGCTCTGATCACACCAGATACTGACTGGTGTTCTGATCACACCAGATACTGACTGGTGTTCTGATCACACCAGATACTGACTGGTGTTCTGATCACACCAGATACTGACTGGTGTTCTGATCACACCAGATACTGACTGGTGTTCTGATCCACACCAGATACTGACTGGTGTTCTGATCACACCAGATACTGACTGGTGTTCTGATCCACACCAGATACTGACTGGTGTTCTGGTCACACCAGATACTGACTGGTGCTCTGATCACACCAGATACTGACTGGTGTTCTGATCACACCAGATACTGACTGGTGTTCTGATCACACCAGATACTGACTGGTGTTCTGATCACACCAGATACTGACTGGTGTTCTGATCACACCAGATACTGACTGGTGTTCTGATCCACACCAGATACTGACTGGTGTTCTGGTCACACCAGATACTGACTGGTGCTCTGATCACACCAGATACTGACTGGTGTTCTGATCACACCAGATACTGACTGGTGTTCTGATCACACCAGATACTGACTGGTGTTCTGATCACACCAGATACTGACTGGTGTTCTGATCACACCAGATACTGACTGGTGTTCTGATCCACGGGCACTTGTCACGACTTCTACCGAAGTCGGCCCTTCTCCTCGTTCGGGTGGTGTTCGGCGGTCGACGTCACCGGCTTTCTAGTCACCACCGATCCATGTTTCTGTTTTGTTTTGTTTTGTCTGTATTACAAACACACCTGTTTTACATTCCCTCATTACCTTCCCTATTTAACCATCTGACGTACATTTCTGTTCTGTCCGTGATTGTTCATGTCGTTAGTGGTTGTGTTTGGAATTTTGCTTTATTCTTTGAGTAACAGATTTGAGTAAAAGTTGGATTACTCTATACCTGTGTCCTGCGCCTGACTCCACTTTCACCAATCGTTGACAGCACTACCTTTTTCTTTTAAGGTATCTGTGACCAACAGATGCACATCTTTATTCCCAGACGTGTGAAATGCATAGACTAGGGCCTAATGAATTTATTTCAATTGACTGATTTCCTGATTTTCTTGTACTTTATGAACTGTAACTCAGTAAAATCTTAGAAATTGTTTTGTTGCATGTTGCGTTTTATTTGTGTTCAGTGTAGATTTTTCCTATAGGGCAGTTTAATTTTAACAGTTTCATTTGACATAAACACTACATGTCAAGTGTGCTTTAAATCTTTAAACATGCTCTAGGAAGCTGTTACGGATGAGCTGGTTCTGTCATGAATAATGTTTAGTAAATAAAGTGTACATTTTTGCCGATGTAGACATGAATAGATGTGTTTAGAGCATTTCCTAGGAACCTAAATCCTTGCACATTATAGTTCCCACCTTGAAGTCATACCACCTAATGCTGTGCACACATATAGAACCATTATGATTCTTGAAATTCAAAATATTCCAATCCAGAGACAATTGTGGTTATTGGTTAACTTTGTGTCAATTCAGTGTTCATTATTGCACACTGTACTGTTTGCTATCAGTTCAGTTTGCTTTGAGCACACTATTTTGCTGTGTTCTCATAATTGCTTTGTTCGATTTTCAAAACCGTGGCATTGAAGCTTTTGACTTCAATCAATTCAGTCGTTGTTGTTCTGAACATGCCCACCCACATAATCTTTACATGACATTGCACAACACTCATTAACATTTGTCTTATGCAGTGCAATACATTATGCTATTATCACAGTGCAATGAGTACAGTGAACACGTACAGTGTGTTGGATAATTACATGTTTATGAATAGCATTAAACTAACGGATTGAGTCCACTAATCTGCATTTTTAAAGACCATTGGAATGTCTTCAACAAGTGTTTTCTGACTGTTATATTGGTCCTGATGACTGTTGAATAAACTACCATAGGGCAGATTGGGCAAATGCCAGATGGCCTGGTCTATCTTCAGCCCAATGGGCCTATCTAAATATGAGTTTTTTTTGTGCAAAAAAAAAGAAAAGTGAATTATTTGACTAGTGGTGGGCCAGTGTGTTGGAAATGCCTGGGCTGATTTCTGGTCCCAGTCTGTCCCTGAATCCAGACCCATATGGAATGTTCTGAGCTCCAGTATTACATCTTAACATTGCATTGTGTAGCAACATGAAAAACTCCGTCAGTTCCATTTAAACGCTGGCTAGGCAAAAGTGAGTGATGGAGAGGCAACACACACACACTGTATATGTATATATATATATATATATATATATATATATACACAACACATACGTCAATATAAAAGTATGTTGAGTGTTACGCCCCTGAATTATTACAAAGGCTGAGATGATATATTTAACTTCTATGGCTGATGCAGTCGATGACATCATAGTATGGCGTTTCAGAGAGCATTTTGAGCATTTTGTTTAAACACACAATCATGGAAACTACATACACAAATGCTAGCTTTCAAATACAACAGTGCAATACTAAGACTGTAATTATAACAAACAAACATATAAATGCAAAATGCAACAATTTCAAACATTCGTGTTGAGTTACAGTTCAGTACAAGGAAATCAGTCAATTGAAATGAATTCATTAGGCCCCAGTCTATGGATTTCGCATGACTGGGAATACAGATCTGTTGGTCACAGATACCTTAAAAAACAATGTGCCTCACAACAGACCTCACGGCACGCGTCATAGTATCCCTGTGCATTCAAATTGCCGTTGATAAAATGCAATTGTGTTCATTGTAGTTTAAACCTGCCCATACCTTAACTCCACCCCCCACCGTGGGGTACTCTGTTCACAACGTTGACATTAGTAAAATGCTCTCCCACACGATGCCTTACACAAGGTCTGGTGTTGTGAGGCTTGTTGGACGTACTGTCAAATTCTCTAAAACGACGTTGGAAGTGGATTATGGTAGAGAAATTAACATACGTGCCAATTACAAGCTCCCTCAAAACTTGGGACGTCTGTGGCATTGTGTTGTGTGACAAAACTGCACATTTTAGAGTGGTCTTTTATTGTCCCCAGCACAAGGTGCACCTATGTAACAATCATGATGTTCACCTTCTTGATATGCTACACCTGGATGGAGGTGGATGGATTATTTTGGCAAAGGATGAATAACTACTAACAGGGATGTAAACAAATTTGTGCACAAAATTTGAGAGAAATAAGCTTTTTGTGTTATATGAAACATTTCTGGGATCTTTTATTTCAGCTCATGAAACATAAGACTTACACTTTACATGATGCGTTTATATTGTTGTTCAGTGTAAGTGGTAGGATTACAAGGTGGGAACTATAATGTGCAAGGATTTAGATTCCTAGGAAATGTCCTAAAGACATGTATTCATGTCTACATCGGCAAAAATGGGCACTTTATTTACTAAACATTATTCATGACACAACCAGCACATTCGTAACAGCTCCCTAGAACATGTTTAAAGCATTACAGCACACGTGACACGTAGTGTGTATGTCAAAAGGAACTCAATTAAACTACCCTATAGGAACAATCTATGTTACATCATTACTTGTGTATGAAGCCTTTTCCTGAAGTTCACCTTTTCTGTCAATGGGGACACTGCAGCGCTACCGGACTCTTCCTGTTTCTCCCAGGCAGCGCAAGTCGTTTAGAGTGAGGCTTTTTCATCCTTACAAACAAGTAACTTGAAGTGAGGATTTTTCATCCTTATAAACAAGTAGGATAACGTCTGTCTCGACTCATTATATTTTTCAGTACTGCTCATCATCCAAACAACAAACGCATGTATTGAAAACTGTAGCTTTTCCCATATCTGGCACCAGACGACAGTTTCTGTAGCTGACCTTGTCTGTGGTCGTTCCACTAACTCAGCAGGGGACTAGTATAGCAAGCTACCGTAAGCCTTTGGGGTTGATATATAGCTTTTGTTTATATACCCAAAGCGGGTCTCATGGCAACAGGCGGTACAGTTTCTCACTACAACACTACAACACAATAACATTATTAGATGTGAAACCATATAGGTTTACATAGGGGCATACCTAGTCAGTTGTACAACGGAATGAATTCAACTGAAATGTGTCTTTTGCATTTAACCCAACCCCTCTGATATGTATCTGTTGTTCACCCTGTTGCTCACCCTTTAGTTAAACCAGTTGGCTCACCCTGTTATTCACCCTGTTATTCACCCTGTTGCTCACCCTGTTGTTAACCCTGTTGCTCACCCTGTTATTCACCCTGTTATTCACCCTGTTATTCACCCTGTTGCTCACCCTGTTGTTAACCCTGTTGCTCACCCTGTTATTCACACTGTTGTTCCGTCTGTTATTCACCCTGTTGACCACCCTGTTATTTACACTGTTGTTATGTCTGTTATTCACCCTGTTGATCAATCTATTGACCACCCTGTTATTCTCCCTGTTATTCACTCTGTTGATCACCCTTTTATTTACCCTGTTGATCAATCTATTGACCACCCTGTTATTCTCCCTGTTATTCACTCTGTTGATCACCCTTTTATTCACCCTGTTGTTTACCCTGTTATTCACCCTGTTGTACCCTGTTATTCACCCTGTTGTTAACCCTGTTATTCACCCTGTTGTTAACCCTGTTATTCACTCTGTTGATCACCCTTTTATTCACCCTGTTGTTTACCCTGTTATTCACCCTGTTGCTCAGCGCTTCTCCAGCAGCCAAGAACTCATCAGTCCGTCAACCTCTCTCTGTCTGACCCTCCGGTGTGACAAGCCAGGGACACATACTGTACTGTACTGCCATCCACACCAACACACACACACACACACACACACACACACACACACACGCACACGCACACGCACACGCACACGCACACGCACACGCACACATACACAAGCAGACAAGCAGGCAGCCGCAGCCTTGGGACAGTGTACATGACACTTCCCTAGTCTGGCCTGCCATTGCAGGTGGCTGAGAGGACAAGGATGACACCGGTGCCCTTCATAACAAAGCCCTACTCCCTCCACGCCGAGGGGTGGAATGGTACATTAAGGTAAGGTAGTCTCTTTGAGTGTAGGGATCTACCACATTATGAAAATTATGACCTTTGTCAGACAATAGCTGACTCCCATAGCCTCTTAACAGCACTTTTACCTCTGTGGCTGACAGAGATGTAATTCACAACTACTGTACAAATAGAATGATTTAGGGGAGGCTCCCAGAAGACTGTGCAAGGGGTCAATGTGTGTGTGTGTGTGTGTGTGTGTGTGTGTGTGTGTGTGTGTGTGTGTGTGTGTGTGTGTGTGTGTGTGTGTGTGTCAGAAAAGATTGTATATTATATTGACAAGATATTCAAGTGACTGCTGGAAATACGTGTCCTCATAGATGGAGGGCAGACGAGAGGAGGCGAGACTAGGTGGGACCATTCAAGCCAATGAGAGAGCAGATACATGCGTGAACAACAGCCCATAGAGATAGATAGAGGACTCATCTTTGTATCTCTGCCATTATAGCATCTGTGACAGCACAGGCAGCCCTTCAATGGCAATGTCCATGCTAAAATGGGTTATACCATGATGAGTCCTGTATCTGTCTTTACAACTACAGGGACAGCTCCGATATAAAGTCGTTTTTTTCTCTCAGTTTGCTGAAATACCACGTGCGTCCACATATACACTTATATATATATTTTGTACCTTTATTTAACTAGGCAAGTCAGTTAAGAACAAATTCTTATTTTACAATGATGGCCTAGGAACAGCGGGTTAACTGGGGCAGAACGACAGATTTGTACCTTGTCAGCTCAGGGATTTGAACATGAAACCTTTCGGTTATTAGTCCAACTCTCTAACCACTAGGCTACCCAGTGTATTCGTAACACCTAACCATTACGAAACTACTATTTGATCAAATAAGCCTCACGTAGCAAATTAGCAATGACATTTTCTGTTGACCAAATTCAACACACTCTCATTGACCTCCATAATAAAATTCCTCACTTCGTAGCCTAATTTTCGTGTACAGATTTTTTTGGGGTGGAGGAGTTAAATATCTCGCTTTGCCTCTTCCTCTCTGGGGTCAGTGTTATGGGCAGCTGCATCCAGTAAACGGTGGCCCTTTGTGATGACATGTTTAAGGGAGTAAGGTAGAGGGCGGCAGGATGAGCGGACGAGGGACTGACAGACACAGCGGCAGAGGGGGAACAGTTCAGCCGCGACATGTCCGCCCTGGCTTCCTCCTGCAAGGAAAAAGGGAAACTGAAAAAACTGCTCCCCTAATATAGAAAATAACAAGGGGAAGGCCAGGAAGGTGAACGCGGGTCTCGATGAAAATCACTTCCTCTTGGTGTGTGGCCTCCTCACCTTTTTGAGAGAGACACAATAGCACTAGGTCCCATTCGACCATATATGTTAAGGTTGTTAGTCATAAGCCTATAGCTCGCTTAAGGGTGAATTAAAGATGAATGCGTGTGTAACTGTTTGACCGAAGACACATAAACACTGTCACATGACTAAGAGCATTTCCAAATGCCCATGTCCAAAGGAGACACATTTTGCTGTGAATTTTTCAAACGAGCCCCACAAAAAGGTGGTAAAACTCACGACGGATTTCAATTTCATATCGCTCCTTTCTGACTGCCCAAAGCGCCCCCCAAAAAAGTGAACGTTTTCTGGCTCTCTTTCAGCAAGTAATCTGAATTTGATTTGCCTTTTATTTCACAGAGGAGTAAGAACGCGAGCCCATTTCTCATTTACGATAACGAGTCTGGGAAAAGGCAGCGAGTTAAGTTAAAGTACGTGTGGTTCGCTACGTGACTTATGAGACAATGGGCACTCAAACAATCCTATACACTGGTAATATTACAAGTGTTTAGGGCTCAACGTTAGTGTGTTAAAGGCCATGTGACTGCCTGTTTTTACCAGGCGTCAACTCCCTCTTTACAGGGTGGACTCCAATGCAAATCAAAAGCACTTACAAAAGTATTACCTGAAAATCCTGTTGCAAATTTATTACGGGGAACATATACATTTCCCAAATTGACCTTCTCCTGTAACATACAGTATATATATACAGTGCCTTGTGAAAGTAAAAAAAAGGGAAATCTTTTTGTATCCAAATCCGGCTTTAAACTTCTTCACAACAGTATCTCGGACCTGCCTGGTGTGTTCCTTGTTCTTCATGATGCTCTCTGCGCTTTTAACGGACCTCTGAGACTATCACAGTGCAGGTGCATTTATACGGAGACTTGATTACACACAGGTGGATTGTATTTATCATCATTAGTCATTTAGGTCAACATTGGATCATTCAGAGATCCTCACTGAACTTCTGGAGAGAGTTTGCTGCACTGAAAGTAAAGGGTCTGAATAATTTTGCACGCCCAATTTTTCAGTTTTTGATTTGTTAAAAAAGTTTGAAATATCCAATAAATGTCGTTCCACTTCATGATTGTGTCCCACTTGTTGTTGATTCTTCACAAAAAAATACAGTTTTATATCTTTATGTTTGAAGCCTGAAATGTGGCAAAAGGTTGCAAAGTTCAAGGGGGCCGAATACTTTCGCAAGGCACTGTATATACAGGTCTTTCATAGATATGTAACACAGGTAAGCCCTTTACTATTGCCTGAAAATCCATTATCCTCCTGAGACCCAGGAACTCATTTTGTCCACTCTAATGGACATTGGTTTTTGGTCGGTATCATTGAGGCAATACGTGCCACTGTGTTAAAAGACCTGTTGTACCTTTGAGAGGCCATTATGGGCTTTTCAATGATATCACATGACCTTGATAACTTTTACTTTACTTTACTGTTTTTTCTAAATGGCTGCCAAATACAAAATATCAAGTGTGTGTAATTGCCTAATTATACATTTTGTGAGTTTGATATTCAAAATGGCTTCTTAGTAAGTATCTCAGGAAAAGTTTGCTGAGTTTTCAGAGCAGTGTACTTTTTTTCACATTAAATATTTAACTATGCAAGTCAGTTAAGAACATATTCTTATCTGCCATGACAGTTTACCCCAGACAACACTGGGCCAATTGTGCGCGGCCCTATGAGACTCCCAAACACGGCCGGATGTGATACAGTCTGGATTCAAACCAGGGACTGTAGTGACACCTTTTAAGCACTGAGATGTAGTGCCTTAGACCCCTGCGCCACTCGGGGGCTCTAGTAAGTAGGAGCTACAGTAAATTATACATATCCTCTGTAGTGACATCATGACGTTTAACATATGTCCTCTGTAGTGACATTATGATGTTAAACACATGTCCTCTGTAGTGGCATCATGATGTTTAACACATGTCCTCTGTAGTGGCATCATGATGTTTAACACATGTCCTCTGTAGTGGCATCATGATGTTTAACACATGTCCTCTGTAGTGGACATCATGATGTTTAACACATGTCCTCTGTAGTGGCATCATGATGTTTAACACATGTCCTCTGTAGTGGACATCATGATGTTTAACACATGTCCTCTGTAGTGGCATCATGATGTTTAACACATGTCCTCTGTAGTGGACATCATGATGTTTAACACATGTCCTCTGTAGTGGCATCATGATGTTTAACACATGTCCTCTGTAGGGACATCATGATGTTTAACACATGTCCTCTGTAGTGGCATCATGATGTTTAACACATGTCCTCTGTAGTGGCATCATGATGTTTAACACATGTCCTCTGTAGTGGACATCAGCTTGTAAATACATGTCCTCTGTAGTGGACATCAGCTTGTAAATACATGTCCTCTGTAGTGGCATCATGATGTTTAACACATGTCCTCTGTAGTGGCATCATGATGTTTAACACATGTCCTCTGTAGTGGACATCATGATGTTTAACACATGTCCTCTGTAGTGGCATCATGATGTTTAACACATGTCCTCTGTAGTGGCATCATGATGTTTAACACATGTCCTCTGTAGTGGACATCATGATGTTTAACACATGTCCTCTGTAGTGGCATCATGATGTTTAACACATGTCCTCTGTAGTGGCATCATGATGTTTAACACATGTCCTCTGTAGTGGACATCATGATGTTTAACACATGTCCTCTGTAGTGGACATCATGATGTTTAACAAGTGTCCTCTGTAGTGGACATCATGATGTTTAACACATGTCCTCTGTAGTGGACATCAGCTTGTAAATACATGTCCTCTGTAGTGGCATCATGATGTTTAACACATGTCCTCTGTAGTGGACATCAGCTTGTAAATACATGTCCTCTGTAGTGGCATCATGATGTTTAACACATGTCCTCTGTAGTGGACATCAGCTTGTAAATACATGTCCTCTATAGTGGCATCATGATGTTTAACACATGTCCTCTGTAGTGGACATCAGCTTGTAAATACATGTCCTCTGTATTGTATTATCAACCTTATTCCTTTTATCCACTGCAGTACACGTACACTACACATATTTTAATATTTTTTTTTTCAACAATTTTTGGGGAAAAAACCCAAACACGTATGTGATGTAAAGAAAATTATATTCCCAAAATGTTTTTTTTTTTTTTTTTTTGCTGGGTCCCAGGAGACTATGTGCAATTGAGTGAATTGAGAGAGAGGAAAGGAAATTGAGCAATTTTGAGCATAAACATGGAGTAAACTTGGTTTGGCCTTGGAAGAATGACAAAACATACTTTAATGCCCTATTACAATTAAGGATACATAAAGGTTCACCTTCAATAGCTCTACTGTACAAGACACTGGTAAAGAAAAAAAAACGTATTGAGCAATTTTTGGTGAGTTCAAAGTCAGAATTATATCTAATGGTCGACTAAACCAATGGCTGTTGTTCACAAAGGACCATGGGAAAATGTCAGAGTAAGGACAAAGAGAAAAATAAAACATTGTGGAAGGAGAAAGTCAGATTGTACATATTATCTAAGCACAGCCCGGATTCTGCTTTTTAGACCCTAAAAATAACGGGAAGTGATTATCTATCCCGATGGAGCGATTTCCTTCTTTTATTTTCTCCTGACAATCAATCCGTCCATTTGAAACAATAAGGCAGTAACAAGTAACTGTGATCTGACTGTATGGAAGGGTGCCCAATCGGGCCTGCCTCATCAAGTGATATCCAACAACACCAAAAAGCTCATAAAGTTAGCCTTGAGTTAACACTTAGTGAATCAGCGTGCTCCTCTACCAGATCAGTCCATTACTTAAGCTTTGACAGGCCCAGAGCAAAACTGTTCCCATGCCCAAAATGCTGATTTATTTAGTAAAATACAAATTTATGGCCGTTAAACAACTCCGTGATGTAATTGAAAGTGACAAGCTAAAAAATATAATTGAAAGATAATTTCAATGTGCCTAAGGCCCTAAAAATGCAGGCTGATGCCAAAGGGTGGGAGAGCAATTACACTTTCAACTTTAATAGGTGATAGTGGTCAAATACTGTGCAAGAGAGAAAAATCCCTGCATGTAATTTGTTTGGAGTTTTCACATTTTAAATCACACGGGTATAGCTGGATTCTTGCCTGAAATAAATGTATCCTTATTCTCAGTACGCTGTACTGTACATGAATAAAATCATCTTAAGAACATACAAGATTTCAAGTTAAAGGCTCACTTTGGAAGTTAATTTGCTAATTGTTTACTGCACATTTTTTCTTGCATATTGACCGTGGAGTCAACCTTAGTTTTAGGCTAACAAGCTGACTTTGCAATATAAGCTTATTTTTTTTTATGGGCGTGGGAGAAGTGGCGCTTTCTGTCCAGTGAGGTCATTTCTGGACATTTCTTCTGGCCGTTGAGGGGACAATGTCTGTCGCAAGAGCACCGCCAAGTCTTCTGTGATGTAACTTTAACAAAAATGCATCAATGCAAATCTTGTATATCATTGAAAATTAAAGTAAGGCATCTTTAGAACAGGGTCTGTGTTATGGCAGTTGTCCATCTTTAGAACAGGGTCTGGGTTATGGCAGTTCTCCCTCTTTAGAACAGGGTCTGGGTTATGGCAGTTCTCCATCTTTAGAACAGGGTCTGGGTTATGGCAGTTCTCCGTCTTTAGAACAGGGTCTGGGTTATGGCAGTTCTCCGTCTTTAGAACAGGGTCTGGGTTATGGCAGTTCTCCGTCTTTAGAACAGGGTCTGGGTTATGGCAGTTCTCCGTCTTTAGAACAGTGTCTGGGTTATGGCAGTTCTCCATCTTTAGAACAGGGTCTGGGTTATGGCAGTTCTCCCTCTTTAGAACAGGGTCTGGGATATGGCAGTTCTCCTTCTTTAGAACAGGGTCTGGGTTATGGCAGTTCTCCATCTTTAGAACAGGGTCTGGGTTATGGCAGTTCTCCATCTTTAGAACAGGGTCTGGGTAATGGCAGCTGTCCATCTTTAGAACAGGGTCTGGGTTATGGCAGTTCTCCATCTTTAGAACAGGGTCTGGGTTATGGCAGTTCTCCATCTTTAGAACAGGGTCTGGGTTATGGCAGTTCTCCATCTTTAGAACAGGGTCTGGGTTATGGCTGTTTGCCATCTTTAGAACAGGGTCTGGGTTATGGCAGTTCTCCGTCTTTAGAACAGGGTCTGGGTTATGGCAGTTTGCCATCTTTAGAACAGGGTCTGGGTTATGGCTGTTTGCCATCTTTAGAACAGGGTCTGGGTTATGGCAGTTCTCCGTCTTTAGAACAGGGTCTGGGTTATGGCAGTTTGCCATCTTTAGAACAGGGTCTGGGTTATGTCAGTTCTCCCTCTTTAGAACAGGGTCTGGGTTATGGCAGTTCTCCCTCTTTAGAACAGGGTCTGGGTTATGGCAGTTTGCCATCTTTAGAACAGGGTTTGGGTTATGGCAGTTTGCCATCTTTAGAACAGGGTCTGGGTTATGACCGTTTGCCATCTTTAGAACAGGGTCTGGGTTATGTCAGTTCTCCCTCTTTAGAACAGGGTCTGGGTTATGGCAGTTCTCCCTCTTTAGAACAGGGTCTGGGTTATGGCAGTTTGCCATCTTTAGAACAGGGTCTGGGTTATGGCAGTTTGCCATCTTTAGAACAGGGTCTGGGTTATGACCGTTCTCCGTCTTTAGAACAGGGTCTGGGTTATGGCAGTTTGCCATCTTTAGAACAGGGTCTGGGTTATGTCAGTTCTCCCTCTTTAGAACAGGGTCTGGGTGATGGCAGTTCTCCGTCTTTAGAACAGGGTCTGGGTTATGGCAGTTCTCCATCTTTAGAACAGGGTCTGGGTTATGGCAGTTCACCATCTTTAGAACAGGGTCTGGGTTATGGCAGTTCTCCCTCTTTAGAACAGGGTCTGTGTTATGGCAGTTCTCCCTCTTTAGAACAGGGTCTGGGTTATGGCAGTTTGCCATCTTTAGAACAGGGTCTGGGTTATGTCAGTTTGCCATCTTTAGAACAGTGTCTGGGTTATGGCAGTTTGCCATCTTTAGAACAGGGTCTGGGTTGTGGCAGTTCTCCATCTTTAGAACAGGGTCTGGGTTATGGCAGTTCTCCATCTTTAGAACAGGGTCTGGGTTATGGCAGCTGTCCATCTTTAGAACAGGGTCTGGGTTATGGCAGTTCTCCATCTTTAGAACAGGGTCTGGGTTATGGCAGTTCTCCCTCTTTAGAACAGGGTCTGGGTTATTGCAGTTCTCCATCTTTAGAACAGGGTCTGGGTTATGGCAGTTCTCCATCTTTAGAACAGGGTCTGGGTTATGGCCGTTCTCCGTCTTTAGAACAGGGTCTGGGTTATGGCAGTTTGCCATCTTTAGAACAGTGTCTGGGTTATGGCAGTTTGCCATCTTTAGAACAGGGTCTGGGTTATGGCAGTTTGTCATCTTTAGAACAGGGTCTGGGTTATGGCAGTTTGCCATCTTTAGAACAGGGTCTGGGTTATGGCCGTTCTCCGTCTTTAGAACAGGGTCTGGGTTATGGCAGTTTGCCATCTTTAGAACAGGGTCTGGGTCATGGCAGTTTGCCATCTTTAGAACAGGGTCTGTGTTATGGCCGTTCTCCGTCTTTAGAACAGGGTCTGGGTTACGGCAGTTTGCCATCTTTAGAACAGGGTCTGGGTTATGGCAGTTTGCCATCTTTAGAACAGGGTCTGGGTTATGGCAGTTTGCCATCTTTAGAACAGGGTCTGGGTTATGACCGTTCTCCGTATTTAGAACAGGGTCTGGGTTATGGCAGTTTGCCATCTTTAGAACAGGGTCTGGGTTATGTCAGTTCTCCCTCTTTAGAACAGGGTCTGGGTGATGGCAGTTCTCCATCTTTAGAACAGGGTCTGGGTTATGGCAGTTCACCATCTTTTGAACAGGGTCTGGGTTATGGCAGTTGTCCATCTTTAGAACAGGGTCTGGGTTATGGCAGTTCTCCCTCTTTAGAACAGGGTCTGGGTTATGGCAGTTGTCCATCTTTAGAACAGTGTCTGGGTTATGGCAGTTTGCCATCTTTAGAACAGAGTCTGGGTTATGGCAGTACTCCCTCTTTAGAACAGGGTCTGGGTTATGGCAGTTCTCCATCTTTAGAACAGGGTCTGGGTTATGGCAGTTGTCCATCTTTAGAACAGGGTCTGGGTTATGTCAGTTCTCCATCTTTAGAACAGGGTCTGGGTTATGGCAGTTCTCCCTCTTTAGAACAGGGTCTGGGTTATGTCAGTTCTCCCTCTTTAGAACAGGGTCTGGGATATGGCAGTTCTCCATCTTTAGAACAGGGTCTGGTTTATGGCAGTTCTCCCTCTTTAGAACAGGGTCTGGGTTATGTCAGTTTGCCATCTTTAGAACAGTGTCTGGGTTATGGCAGTTCACCATCTTTTGAACAGGGTCTGGGTTATGGCAGTTCTCCATCTTTAGAACAGGGTCTGGGTTATGGCAGTTCTCCCTCTTTAGAACAGGGTCTGGGTTATGTCAGTTCTCCATCTTTAGAACAGGGTCTGGGTTATGGCAGTTCTCCCTCTTTAGAACAGGGTCTGGGTTATGGCAGTTCTCCCTCTTTAGAACAGGGTCTGGGTTATGGCAGTTCTCCGTCTTTAGAACAGGGTCTGGGTTATGGCAGTTCTCCGTCTTTAGAACAGGGTCTGGGTTATGGCAGTTCTCCATCTTTAGAACAGTGTCTGGGTTATGGCAGTTTGCCACCATGCCTTTCAGGCTATGCAATTCCCCTGTTACATTAAAAAGACTGGTGGATAAAGTGCTGTCTGGCGTCTCTGCAAAGACGCTCCTGTTGTATCTACAGACGATCCTCTGAAACTGTAACTCTCTCTCCATACTCACTATGATTTGATATGCACATTTGACATGTTATTCTATGGTCTACGGAAAGAGCTTACGTGGAATGTTGAGATAAAGTGAAAGACGAAGGGTGATATTTCCCAGCATTTTTCTAGTGGTAGCTTATTACGGACTGCCAATGTAAAAATCTTTCCGCTAAGATTGTTTGCTGTACAATAATATTGTTCCCCTATGATACACTGCAAGCTTTGTAGAATAAATATTAAGCCATAACCAAAAACAAACATTTAATTACTTGACATTTGAGCAACAGGCCTCAAAACAAAGCCTCTCAACACACGGCTCACACTGTGTTGACTCACTGAACAATTAACTCAGAAATACAAGGTACACAAATTAAAATGAGAAAAATGTCACTCTCAATCGCAGTGGAAGAATACCCGATACCCGAAGGCATATTTATTGTCTGTTACAGTCGGCCTGTGTGGTATTATGTGTCGTAGTTCCTGAAATCATTTGTTGGAGAATAAACACTTTTTTTTTTACAGTTGTGAAATAAAAAGGCACACTCAAGTGCCGTCATTTATTCCAGGTTCTTTCCGCTGAACCCAGAAAGCCTTGTGTGACTCCTTTGAATATGGATTCGACTGAATCCCCACCCTCCCTTGGTACCCTACATCTCGCCAGTTCCCCAACCTCTGGAAAGACCCTCCGGTGTCCGCCACCTCTAACAAATCATTATAGCCCAGTCTGCGCTGGCAACACACATTACTGTTTGGCAACCAGAATAGAAGTTAGAAAAACTAGGGCCTGTAAACCGAGGCCGTTGGCTACTTCTAACACAACGCTAATGAGGCGTGCTAGAGATTTTGTAGCCTTCACCCTCTGGAGCAAAAGTCCACTCTCAAAATACTCCCTTATTGCCATTAATTATGGCAAACATGGTTATTGGTAATATCCTTATTACTGTTATGTATTATTTTGTTGATTGTCATTTTATTAAGGACAACACATTGGTGGTGTTGGCTGCCATAGATTTATGCAGATAGGTTCTGGGAGTACTTCTCCAGTCCTATAATATTAAGACTTTATCAGGAGCAGGAAGAATTTGATTGTTCATGGGAATAAACATTTTGCATTTGGACTTTTTCAATTTGGGTATGTCTCTTTCTCAGGGTTTTGGATGTGGTAGCATATGTTAGTGGTTTGTATAATTCCCCACGTGTATCCCCCCAGTCTCGACCCAAACAGAACCAAGTTGGCCTTTCATCAAAAATTGGTTCTGTTTTTTTCAAATAGTGCCCTCTCCAACAGACCATTTTGGTTGAGGGGAAAACGGCAGTCGCTGCACGGGAAAATCTGTGCACTCCTCTTTTAAGTGAAATGAGTTCTCCCAGTTTGAGGGAAGCTCCTCTCCTGGAGACGAACAAAGCTGTCTGAATCAAATGCCTTGTCTTCTAGCCAGTGGTTTTGATGTCACAGATGATTGGGTTACATGGTGGTGACATCGAATAGAAAAGCTCTGTGGTTGGTATTGCATTAGCATGACGCTAACAGGGGGGGCAATGCCTTAATCAGAAGGCTGGTTCCATTCCATCGGGCCCTCAAGGAGGTATGCCAGTCTACATGAACATTGATTCCTTGATCCTTGAGATGGCTCCTATTTACAGAAAAAGTAAACAATATTCTCCTGTGTTCATGCTCATTTTCATTGTTGGATAGCGAGTACTACTAATAATGTTGAATTTCATCTATTTTCCAATATTGTTCCCCTCTGTAGTAAATACCCAGATCAAATTAAGGTTAATCTTTTCCCTCTGCTCAGATAAACAAATCAACTTTCTGTGATGTTGAACAGCTTCTTAGAGATGAATTTCTTCAGACTCTGGGGAAAGGTATTAAGCTTGGCTACAGTTAGAAGGGCTGATCTCTGTACGTCCATTTTGTGATTTTGAGATGGGTGCACACACTGTACATAGATTTTTCTATTGTGTTATTGACTGTACGTTTGTTTATGTGTAACTCTGTGTTGTTGTTTTTGTTGCACTTCTTTGCTTTATCTTGGCCAGGTCGCAGTTGTAAATGAGAACTTGTTCTCAACTGACCTACCTGGTTAAATGAAGGTGAAATAAACTAATACAATAAAATAGGTATCAAAATAGGCCACTTAACATTGGTTTCAATGTGTCCACTGTCCTCCAAAACATCAGCAAAGCGTTAATAGTATTGTACACAACCATGTCCATAACCACATGCTAAAATTCTCGGTATTATCTGTGGAAACAAACAACACTCGATTGGCCTCCCAGGCCTATTGAGTGTTCGGCACGCTGATGTGGAATTCTAACATAGGCTTGGCTGCCCAAAAACTGTTTTGTATTTTGGCCCTTTAATGTAAAAAGGAAGTCTATATGGTGTTGTAAAATCCTGGGCCAAAATATATCAGAGGGGTTGCACAATAATGAAGGCATTCAAGCATTTTACAAGGATAAGAAGGTTCCAGACTTCTTTCTAATCAGAACACACTGAAGTATACGCTCATCCATGGTCTTCTAGCTTCTGATTCCTTTGACACCCCAAAGTGTTTGGTGGAGCACATACCTTATGCTTGCAATTGGCATTAGTGACGGGCAATACAAGACTAAACACTGTGGTGGTTTGCAGATAATGGCGTTGCTGTTATTGTTATCCAAAAGGCATTTTGGATAGTTTCAGGATTTGACACCACATAAATGATATCCCACTGGTAGTAAAGGTATGAGAAGTCTGCTCTGACCCGTGAGGTCATTGGAGACGCGTATACCCGTGAGGGACTTGGTGTAGAGAAGCTTGGAAACACATTCCAACTGAAGGAAGGGGGGGGGGTAGTGTAGTGACCTTCACACAACCCCTAGCGACCTTGTCAAGAGATGTCTTGGTGTACCAGCTCAGGCGTTTGGTTGTCAGTCACTGGACCCGGGTTCCAGTCCCAGTTGTTGATACCCTCTGAAGTTGCTAAAGAATCTTTCATTATATCTCCGACTACATCCAGTTACTCATTATACAGTCTGTGGCTCTGACTTTGATCATTATCTTTAAGAACAGCTGGTATCGTAAAGGTACATTGTGGTATTTTTGTTTCTAATAGTGAACTAGAAATGAATCTCTGATTTTAACTATATGGTTCATATGTGCGTAATATATGATATAAATCTGTATCTTACCAAATTTAATCACAAAATCCTTTGTTTTTTTTAATAAGGTCCAATTGACCAAACGTCCTGAGCTTTTTGGGGGGCCGTAGTGAGGTGTTTCTCTTATAGTGATAAATAAGTTCATTCCCGGGGAACCCTTTACGGATCACAAGGCCAAAAGCAAAAGGGCATCTTTAATCAATGAATACAGTATGTATGAGAAACAAACGGCTTTGAATTGACACACCACTACAGATGCACCACATTCGGTTCCAATCCAAATGTTAGGGAAATGGACAATATCTTATTGATTTGGTTTATAGCCCCTTAAACAGGTGCAGCTGCAATTGTGAGGCAAAAACTGCCCACAAAATTGTTATATTTAAGACTTTCCACTGAGCCCCACAAGCTATTCAAATCCTCTGGGGCTACTTAATGCATGAAACCAGACCAGCAGCAGGGTTAAGAATTGGCATGGGGGCAAATGCAATGCAGACATGTTTGTTTAATAATGTTAAGAGTACAGGAAGTTACTCGCTGCCAGGAATATCTGCAGGGAAGTAAAAAAATAAGACGAAAAAAACCCAAATAAACCAAATAAATATCTCCCCCAAATGCAACTAATCTTCTGATAATTAACTTTCACAACATGCTCCCATCGTCTGCGCTTGTTGATGGTTCATGTGTGAGTAGAGCAAACTGAACCTGATGTGAATCCAGATCCTCGTGGCACATCGCTCCCTTCATATAACATAACGAGGAACAGAAACACGCTGAGGAGGTGGCGAACATGACCTGGTATCATGACATCACGGGCCATGATTAAAAGGCCCCTCGTTCATGACCGTGAACCTGAAACAATTAATTCTGTCATCGCACAGGGTGGCTGAACAGGTTGATGCAATTTTCCCAAATTGAACATGCTTCCTCATCATTGTCGATAGTGTATGTTGGTCAATGAACATCTGGGATTCTACTTTGCTTGTGTACGGTACATTCAGGACGTGTACTGAACAGTTGGGTGCATTTAA
This sequence comes from Oncorhynchus mykiss, assembly GCF_057628025.1. Taxonomy (NCBI): domain Eukaryota; kingdom Metazoa; phylum Chordata; class Actinopteri; order Salmoniformes; family Salmonidae; genus Oncorhynchus; species Oncorhynchus mykiss. Next base: position 68,168,020 of record NC_143040.1, read on the forward strand.
AAAGTTTCCTTGTTCTGCAAAGTGGATATAACTACACAGATCAGGGCATAGTTCAAAAATCTATTGCATGACATGTGCAAACAAACTTGTCACTTGGGGAACTGGCGAGATGCAGGTCACTAAAGGAGGGGGGAACAACAGTACAAAGTGTTGCTGCAGCAATGTATTTATTATGTTGTGCTATCTGTAATGACCCACCAAACAGTCCCCTAGTCTATATTGTCTGTTCACAATCTCTCCTTCTTTCTTTTTTAGATGAACTCATATGCCCCCCCCCCCCCCCACACACACACACACACACACACTTTTCATATGATATAGTAATAGTTTGATCAGAAGTACATTACACTGCTACTCAAAGTAGTTAATTGATCGATGACATTATGTCTTTCTGCACTCTGCTCATGAGAGAAGCAAGCCCCACAGAAAATCCTGCACCTCGTCAAGGTCCAACACTTTTGTCATAAGCCACAATCCCAAGGGACACGTCACCATACCCTCCTCACTCACACACATAAGGATCTGTCAAGCCCCTTCTTTGCAACTTTAGAGCAAGCCCCCCCCCCCCAACAGGGGGGAGACCCCAATCACTGCAGGGTGTGTTTGTGTGTTTTGGTTGCTACATGGCTCTGTAAACAAGGTCCTTTCGGTCAGGGCAATGTGGCTCCGCTCTCCTGCCCTCGTCCTTCTAAGACTTAACGACACTTTGACAGCCATATTATTCCAAGACTCCCCACTGTTTTGAGGTTAAAATGTAGTTGATTCATCAGTGCTGTAATGTGGACCATAAATATATATTTTTCCAATTATAAGACGTGCAGGTATATCTTGTTACACGCATGTATAAGACTTTATAATGTCTTCGAGCTGCGTTACAATATGCCTTATGATATGTATCTACGAATCTTTCAAAGGTTATCGGTAGGTTTGGACTGTGGTTCAAGGCAAAGTTGTAGGCAACAAGCATACATCAAGACAAATCCTCAGGTAAGCTAAAATACGTTAGATACACCTTCCTAGTACCGAGTTTCCCTCCTCAATTCGTCAGGCCATGGACTCTAAAAGTTGTCAAAAGCGTTCCACAGGGATGCTGGCCCATGTGGACTACAATCTATCCCACAGTTGTATCAAGTTGGCTTGATGTCCTTTGGGTGGTGGACGATCCTTGATACACACGGAAAACTGTTGAGCGTGAAAGATCCAGCAGCGTTGCAGTTCTTGACACAAACCGGTGCGCCTGACACCTACTAACATAACCCATTCAAAAGCACTCATAATATTTTGTTTTGCCCGTTCACCCTCTGAATGGCACACATACACAATCCATGTCTCACTTGTCTCAAGACTTAAAAGTCCTTCTTTAACTTGTCTCCTCCCCTTCATCTACACTGATTGAAGTGGATTTAACAGGGGACATCAATAAGGGATCATAGCTTTCACCATCGATTCACCTGGTCAGTCTTTGTCATGGAAAGAGCATGTTTTGTACACTCATATATCACTGTATGATTGCAGCCACATGGAATTGATTGCGAAAGTGGGATGACAAGACGTGCTCTATACATGTGTTCCTTTGCTAAACAGCTTGAATGACATAATAATTACTTCAGATTTAATGACCAAATGATAATAAACTGCCGGGTTTAGATCCTCTTCTCCCGCACCAACTCTCCACCTTGTTGAAAGCTTGGATCGGCCTGTTCTCTGTCTAAAAGACGCAGAGAGCGAGAGAGAAAACAGCGGATAGGAGGAAAAGTAAGTGAAAAGGTGTGTGGCCATGAGCTATGTTATGTATAACACAGCTTCCTGGGCCAGAGAACTCTGGCTGCGCAAAAAAAAAAATCTGATTTCAATAACCCAGTTAGTGAAATACTCTGTGATTTATTTCTTTAGAATTCTATAATTCCCCAGGCTCGATTCACCTCCATAGCTGGAATTGACCTGCGTAGGTTTGCTTGGCATCGCAAGTGTCCAACTGGCTGGTTGCCCAGCGATGGAAAAGGGGTGTGGCTGTGACAGTGTGGGAAAACCAACGGACAGGTTCTCTACAAGAACTTGGTCAATAAGAACACACATTTCCGTTTTGCTACGGTGTGCCGTACTGAACAGAGCCCTGTAGTGATTTTTAAAATCTATATTTTTTTAAGATTTTTGTAACGGGGTAGCTCAGCTTTAATACTACAGATAGATTGTGTCTTCCATTAATGTAATTGTCTGCATCCCTTTACAATCCCCCATTATGTTTAAAAGACGCATATATATATATATCAAATATATACTTGAATTTTAATATATTGTGCTTTATTATTTTCTACTATCCCTGCCATCCCTCCCCTAATTGGAGTAAATTCGTGAACAACAACTCTTAGGAGAGATTGTTAACTGTCAGAACATAAGAAGTTCCCCCAGAGCCATTAACAAGGGCATGCATACTCTGTACGTTAATGAAGTAACGAAGCATTTTTATGGAGTCTTATCGAACAATGTAGATCTTAAGCATTGTTGTGAAGAGGTCTGGTTTGTTTTTATTGGTTGAATATGATTCAGCTGTTGAGAGTTTCACACCTACTGCCACACAGGATATCTTCACAGACCATTAAAAGCAGAAGCCACATTTGTTTCAAAATCCCCATAAGAGCACTTATAGCAGGATCTCTCTCAGGTCTGAACCCTTACTCCAGATCCCCTTTGATTTTCGTGAAAGTCCAAATTAAACGTGTACACAGACCTCAAGCTAGGATTTGGCCCGTACAGTGTTATTTTACGATTTGGGATCCTTTAAGATATGAAAAATAGACTCCATGAAATGTGCTATCTGAGTGAGTCCACAGCTCAAGACATTCCTTGCCCATGGCGCTGATTCATTTGAAACCATATTGCATAATGTTCACTGTTGTCACTGACGTGGAACCACGCATGACAATAAGACAACATTACGGGATTAATAAATCTCATACTTCACATCTAATCATTTAAATATGCTACTCTATAGTTTGCAACAATAATCTAGAGAGGGCAGCACAGCATTTAAATCAGAACAGCAGCATAGAATTACATAACTACCTAAACATTCCTGCAATGCTGTGGGAGCATTCATGAGGTTGGTCTTGCTGCTGTGGGAGCATTCAGGAGGTTGGTCTTGCTGCTGTGGGAGCATTCATGAGGTTGGTCTTGCTGCTGTGCGAGCATTCATGAGGTTGGTCTTGCTGCTGTGGGAGCATTCAGGAGGTTGGTCTTACTGCTGTGGGAGCATTCAGGAGGTTGGTCTTGCTGCTGTGGGAGCATTCATGAGGTTGGTCTTGCTGCTGTGCGAGCATTCATGAGGTTGGTCTTGCTGCTGTGGGAGCATTCAGGAGGTTGGTCTTGCTGCTGTGGGAGCATTCATGAGGTTGGTCTTGCTGCTGTGGGAGCATTCAGGAGGTTGGTCTTGCTGCTGTGGGAGCATTCATGAGGTTGGTCTTGCTGCTGTGCGAGCATTCAGGAGGTTGGTCTTGCTGCTGTGGGAGCATTCAGGAGGTTGGTCTTGCTGCTGTGGGAGCATTCATGAGGTTGGTCTTGCTGCTGTGCGAGCATTCATGAGGTTGGTCTTGCTGCTGTGCGAGCATTCAGGAGGTTGGTCTTGCTGCTGTGGGAGCATTCATGAGGTTGGTCTTGCTGCTGTGGGAGCATTCAGGAGGTTGGTCTTGCTGCTGTGGGAGCATTCATGAGGTTGGTCTTGCTGCTGTGCGAGCATTCATGAGGTTGGTCTTGCTGCTGTGCGAGCATTCATGAGGTTGGTCTTGCTGCTGTGGGAGCATTCAGGAGGTTGGTCTTGCTGCTGTGGGAGCATTCAGGAGGTTGGTCTTGCTGCTGTGGGAGCATTCATGAGGTTGGTCTTGCTGCTGTGCGAGCATTCATGAGGTTGGTCTTGCTGCTGTGCGAGCATTCAGGAGGTTGGTCTTGCTGCTGTGGGAGCATTCAGGAGGTTGGTCTTGCTGCTGTGCGAGCATTCATGAGGTTGGTCTTGCTGCTGTGGGAGCATTCATGAGGTTGGTCTTGCTGCTGTGGGAGCATTCAGGAGGTTGGTCTTGCTGCTGTGGGAGCATTCATGAGGTTGGTCTTGCTGCTGTGCGAGCATTCAGGAGGTTGGTCTTGCTGCTGTGGGAGCATTCAGGAGGTTGGTCTTGCTGCTGTGGGAGCATTCATGAGGTTGGTCTTGCTGCTGTGGGAGCATTCAGGAGGTTGGTCTTGCTGCTGTGGGAGCATTCAGGAGGTTGGTCTTGCTGCTGTGGGAGCATTCATGAGGTTGGTCTTGCTGCTGTGCGAGCATTCATGAGGTTGGTCTTGCTGCTGTGGGAGCATTCAGGAGGTTGGTCTTGCTGCTGTGGGAGCATTCATGAGGTTGGTCTTGCTGCTGTGGGAGCATTCATGAGGTTGGTCTTGCTGCTGTGCGAGCATTCATGAGGTTGGTCTTGCTGCTGTGCGAGCATTCAGGAGGTTGGTCTTGCTGCTGTGGGAGCATTCAGGAGGTTGGTCTTGCTGCTGTGGGAGCATTCATGAGGTTGGTCTTGCTGCTGTGGGAGCATTCATGAGGTTGGTCTTGCTGCTGTGCGAGCATTCATGAGGTTGGTCTTGCTGCTGTGCGAGCATTCAGGAGGTTGGTCTTGCTGCTGTGGGAGCATTCAGGAGGTTGGTCTTGCTGCTGTGGGAGCATTCATGAGGTTGGTCTTGCTGCTGTGGGAGCATTCAGGAGGTTGGTCTTGCTGCTGTGGGAGCATTCAGGAGGTTGGTCTTGCTGCTGTGGGAGCATTCAGAATGTTGGTCTTGCCGCTGTGGGAGCATTCAGGAGGTTGGTCTTGCCAAGACTAGCTCCATCAGTAGAGGCGGGTAAGCCGTGTCAAATTATTGGGCTGGAAGGAAATACAATTTTATTGCTCCAAACAACCCCCACACGCATGGACACGCACACGGTTGTTTGGTCTACAAGGGGATTGGGGAGACCTTGGTCGTGTTTCATCTAAATTAATATACTGAAATTTGCAAGGGAGAGATGGTTCTTAACATTAGTTTGCAAAATCAAAATCCTATCAGTTATTTGAATCAGTTGAAGGCATTCAGTTGTACAACTGACTAGTTATCCCCCTTTACCGCTGACTAGGTATCCCCCTTTACAACTGACTAGGTATCCCCCTTTACAGCTGACTAGGTATCCCCCTTTACAACTGACTAGGTATCCCCCTTTACAACTGACTAGGTATCCCCCTTTACAGCTGACTAGGTATCCCCCTTTACAGCTGACTAGGTATCCCCCTTTACAACTGACTAGGTATCCCCCTTTACAGCTGACTAGGTATCCCCCTTTACAGCTGACTAGGTATCCCCCTTTACAACTGACTAGGTATCCCCCTTTACAACTGACTAGGTATCCCCCTTTACAACTGACTAGGTATCCCCCTTTACAACTGACTAGGTATCCCCCTTTACAGCTGACTAGGAATCCCCCTTTACAGCTGACTAGGTATCCCCCTTTACAGCTGACTAGGTATCCCCCTTTACAGCTGACTAGGTATCCCCCTTTCCCTTTCCTTTCCTTTCCTTTCCCTTTCTGATTTAGCTTTACAAAGAACAATTTGATAATCTGTTTAGCAATCGGTTAGGATGACTTTCAGGCCTTTAAGTTTTCCTTCCGTCCATCAGGATGTTGGACATAGCAATTATCATGATGGGTCATCATGTACCCTGTATATAAATTTTTTTCCCTCCAAATATCAGTGCCTAAACTGTCCCTCATTCCTGCACAGAACCTCATTGGACTTAATTGGACTTAATTGTGAATATGAAATGCAGTGTTGTTCTTATTTCTGGTTTTGAAGGATGTTTTTATTTTAGTCCTAGAATTTATTTGATTATGTTTTTACTTGGTTTTAATTGTGATAAAATGTAACACCCCTACAACCACTCTTTGGCACTGCATTCTGACAACAAGCAAAGAGGAAAGAGGAGAAGACGGAAGTAGAAAGTGGAGCGTTTTCAACTGACAGTGATAATTAAATCATGTAAATAGCAAGCAGGTCGGAGGTGCCACGACCACCAACAAGCGGTGTGAGGTTTCCTACTCCTGCAGTTAAAAAGCACAAGTCTGTGGCCCCATTGAAAGCCTAGACCATTGTAAACACAGTCTGGAACAACATTAGTGTTAGGTTGGTGCTTTGAGCTTTGGGTGGCATCACTGTTTTCTCTCTCAACACCAG